>NC_141036.1:46005000-46252500 GCF_052040795.2 Danio rerio | reverse complement strand
TTAAAGGGTTAAATTGTTAAGCTTGACCGTACCCTTCCTAACAATAATAAACATCAAAAAATGTAAATAAATTAAAATATATCTTGCCTTCTTTTGGACCATGCTGTTAAAGAGAGCTGAATGATGTCACATCCTGTCTGTGATGTCATATAAGAGTGGAGTCTAAATTGCTATAGTTGGAGGATTGCTGGCTTAACGGGTTGAGTTTATATTGAGGGACATTACTTTGTAGCCAGTTTTTATTTTAAAAATTATATGTTTTGTTTAATTTTTATTTATCACCAGAAAAGAACACAAATAGTTGTGTGCATTTTATATTTTTTTTCTACATGCAATTTCAAAGAAGTGACTCAGGGACATGACAAATAGCTTGGTTGGGTGACAGAAATATTATTTTTATGCTAAAAATTCTATATCAAAGTAAATCAATAAAAAATGCTTTTAAAATTAAATTTTAGTAAACAACCACTTTAAAAATATGGGGGACTAAAATATTACCGTTTGCCAGGAATGACCCGGTTACGTTTTTTTTTTTTTCAGTTCTTTATATATATCCTCCAAAACACTGTATATCAAAAGCAGTTTGTCTTTGTTGTCTTTCCTGTCAGTTTATGTGGAGGTGAGGAGAGCGACAGCTCAGACAAAACAATGACACTTCAACACCTCATTAGGATATTTGCAATGTAGATGTTGCTTTTAGTGGCTTTCCCTTTCCCTCTGCCAAAAGGTGCACCATCGCCTCCCCCGTCAGCCTCACATTACAGAGAAGAGCTGAAGGGAAATGGCCTCACACGACTCTAGCAATCAGCGTACATTTATTTTAATTCAAAGAATTAAATGAACTTATTTACACATTCACCCTCCCCTTGGGTTTCCCAGTACTGGGTTGTGGTTGAAAGGGCTGCGTAAAACATGGCAGAATAGTTGGTGGTTCATTCCACTGTGATGACCACTGAAAGAGACTAAGCTGAAGGAAAAATGAATGAATGAATGACCCTTCCATTGGTCTTAACACAGGAACTCAAACAAAATGTCTGTATTTTTACTTTTTAATAACTTCACATTAGAAATGACACGTTACAGAGTGTTGAAATTGTTACTTTTTACACATATACATCTTCTGTACAATTCATAGTACATTTTTACACTGTTCTTATTCAAAAATGTTGAAAACAAAAGGCTGGCTCGAGTCTAATAAAATCAAGCTGCGCTATAAACAAAAGGCATTTCATTCATAAATAGCAAGCACCTCAAATTCTTAAATATGCCTTTGGCATTGAGGAACAAAATTGCAATTCAAATATCACAAATCTAGCTAAATGAAATAAATACAGTTTATTTCAACTCTGTTTGGTTAAACTCGCTTCTGATGGGTCAAGTTTTACAGGAAAGTCTTCCACTGCAGGAGGATAATTAAGACATGGGAATGATGATTCAAGGAAATAAGCCGATAACCGATTCTGCTCGCTGAACAGGGTCGCCTTGTTTAACAAGCAGCGTTAGCACCACGGGTTGGCATTGGACCACGTTAACGCTAAAATTCAGAACATACACTCCACAACACACACACACACACACTCAATAAAATTAAATCATATGTACACAACATAAATGGTAACACAAGATCCATGAAGCAGCAGCATTTGCAGAGACCCTGATCTGGCAACAAGAACAGGCATACATCAATGTTTCTTTTCTAGCTTCAGAAAAATGGATTTGTTTCCACTCTTCGATGGAAGGCACTTTTTTCCGAGTGCTTTAAATACTGCTCTGGGAAACCAAACTAGGGTTTCTCCCTCATTTTCACCCAATGTCTGAAGGTTTGAGAGCTCCTGGATTCATTTCCAAAACTTCCTCCAAACGTACCGCACATAGCTGAAAGTGTCTGGATGTGCTGGTCTGGAAGATCTCCCATTGCTAGTCTTGCTACAGCATGTTCTCCTCAATCTCGTCAGGCGTTAGCAGGCTTTTCAGTGCTTTTAGGAGGGGTCAGTATTCCTGCTACAGCCATTGGAGACATGCGGTCCACACTGTCCTGCTGCCGATCATGGGCTTCACTCTGAAACACACAACAGGAGAGTTAACACATGATTTCTGGAACACTGGATTCTGAGTTCAATCTCATTCAGCTGAGAGTTCTCATCACAGATGTATGTGGTTTGGGCTCAAATCACTCATTCTAATACTTGAGTTGGACATTCAATTCAATTCAGCTTTATTTGTATAGCGCTTTTACAATGTAGATTGTGTCAAAGCAGCTTCACATAAATGGTCATAGTAACTGGATCAGGGCAGTTCAGTTTTTAATGATTAAGTTCAGTTCAGTTTAGCTCAGTTCAGTGTGGTTTGAAGTCATTATTGAGAGTCCAAACACTGAAGAGCAAATTCATCGATGAGTAGCTTTTCAGATCCTGAACCAAGTCAAGCCAGTGGCGACAGCGTAGAGAGAGAAAAAAACTTCACCAATAGGAGAGTGAAGAAAAAACATAAAGACATTAAGCCAGCTGTCATTTATTCTGTGATAAAACCAGCTGGGTGGACATTATATTTTATTGAAATATAATTGTAGTGCGTGGATAAATTGCGCAGATGTCTTCGCATCAGGATTGTTTCCTTAGACCAGTTTTCACAAATTTTCCCTGTCATGAAATGGCCGCCCAGTTAGATCTGAGCTTTAGATCACATGCCTGAAGCTGCTGCAGTTGCACAAAAGCTGACCTGGTGGCGCTACAGTACAGAAATTAGTTCTGAAAACCAGTATATATGCTGAAGAAGAATGTTCCAGTAGTGTTTGTTACTTTTGGTGTCTGGAAAGAGAGCATGCGACTACTAAACCTTCAACAACAAAAAAGTTCTGTGTCAAGAAATCACTGTGAAAAGGAGTTTGTATGAGAGGTAAGTTTAATAATTAATTAAAGTCATAAGCATGATATTTAAGTTTGTGTTTCTGGAGAAGTACCAAATTTAGGTATTGGATGAGGTTAGAGGCAAATGTAAAGAAATTAGATTCAAATGGAAGAAAAGAAACCACAGAAGATAAGACGAGTGTATCTTGGGCAAACTGCCAAAAGTGCTCTGCGGTTGGCACGACCTTTTTGCAGACGTGAATTTTAGAATTGTTTAGCATGAAAGCAGTTTGAGAGTGATTCGCCTTGCTTTATCACATCACCATCAGTGTGAAAGTCCCTTTATATTCCAAAGCACGTTACATAAAGTTATTAAAGCTAAGAAATGCACCTTTGTATTCTTTGTAGAGTGAATTTTTCACACGTTGCTAGATTCCTTTCATTTGTTTGGGTTTGGCTTTTATAATAAATGTTTATAGTGAAGTTTTTTTTTAAATATTCTTTTTTTCTGATTACTGTTAAACTGTTATATATTATAATAGTTATTGATAATTAAGTGATGAGAATTAAAAGACAGTTTAACTTGATTTGACATTATTTCTGAATGAAATTAGAACAATGTGACAGAAAATGAGCTGCAGCTTTTGTGTATTTTGTGAAGCTTGATTGAGGCAGTGGGAAAGAGCTCACCAGCATGGTCAGGTAGTCCACATGAGTCTGTATGTTGTGTCGATCATCCGTCTTCACCTTCTTGAAGTCCTTCAGCTCTGGTCTGGGCCATTCCCGTACAGTCCGCATGAATGGGTTCATCCACCGCACACAGTTTGATAGGCTGTCCCATGTGAGCCCTGATGAGAAACAATACTTAGCATAAGTCTGATGCAACACACACTTGAGTGATTAAAAACAATTCTTTAAATACACCCAAGCTCACCTGATACTTTATGGACCAGTTCAAATGAAGTAAAGTGACAAAATGCAGCAGCAGCAAGGACTCCATACTGGTAATCCAAAGAATTAATGTCCAAAATGCAAAGATCCAACAACTGCACAGAGGATTGAAGAGTTAGAAGACGCATAGTAACTACCAAAGCAACTTAGTTTACTTTTACAGAGCTGATTTGGCCTCTTACCTGTGTGATTTGGATGTAGGTTTCCTGCGAGAACTGAGGAATAAGGAAATTAGCTTCGTCCTTCAAAGAGTCCACCTGAGAATAGAGCTTTAACCATGAGATGACTGTCTCAGGACAGAGATCCCAGTTTAAGGCCTTCAGCATAACAAGCTCTTTAGCAAGAATCTCCTCCTCGTTGCAGGCCCCGTCTGTCACATAAGCAAACTCCTGGAGCTTTGGTGGATAAATCTCCTGTTAAACAGATAGATTTAATAAAAGACACAATTGTTATGCTTCAGTTTATTGAAGAACGACAATATCATCAGTATTAAATCTTAGGCCCTGTTTCTACCTGCTGTTATTCATTTTCAATGATCTGAATACAAGTTGAGTGGAGACGCAATATCATATTTATTTAGTATTAACATCCAGATGCATCTCTTTGTAATCACTTGTACTGAGATTTTATAGAAACTATTTTCTCTTCTCTCAGATGCCATTACACTAATGCAAATTTGTTTTAAAACATATTTTTATTGTTATGCCTGATATTCAACTACTCTGACATCTTGAACCTGGGAAAACTAGAGCATTTACAAAATGTTAAAGAGCCTGTTTAATTTTGCAAGTGCTAATATTATGTTTCAGTGTGGACAGTCTGAAATGCAAACTTTTGGAGTGCACAGTTGCTCTCAGACTGGTCTTATGCACTGCATAATGTTTCCTGATTCACCAAGCTCCAACCAGTACACTGAGTATGTATGCCAGCAAATGTCCATGTCAAGTGAGCATTATTAGTCATATATGGTGTTTTAAAACGTCAGTCTGGATGAATGTTTTAATCCTAAAATGCTTTCAAAGGAAAAACACTCTAGTGTAAATGCAATTTAGGGTCACTATAAAATGAACAAACCCATTTTTATGTGGCTTATGAGTAGGTTCACACGGAGTCTGCGCACGCAGAAATCTGCAGGCTTTTAGCTCATCATTGAGTTTGTGTATTTACTTGTGTAAATTTATATTTATCCTGCTGTTTAATTATTTTTACTTATATTATTGATGTATAATAATATGAAAATGTTCATATGATTTATTTACAATACAGTTTGTAAAATAACATTGTCTTTTAGTGTATACACACACACACATATATATATATATATATATATATATATATATATATATATATATATATATATATATATATATATAATGTGTGTGTGTATATATATATATATATATATATATGAGAAATTTGCTTTGTTTACCAATTAAGTGGATCTAATTGGATTTGCATTATAAACATTTAATCAGAATTAAAAACTTATTGTTTTTTATTTCAAATGTAAAGTTTTTAGTAACGACTGTACTAAAATGATTCCACATAAATCTGCAGATTTTTTTTTTTTTTACAAAATTCTCAGCATAAATAGCAAAAAATGTCTGCAGATCATGCCTGGCCCTACTTATGAGCAAGTTGGAAAGCCTGAAAATAAAAGGATATAGTTGCATGTGCAATTTTGTTCATAGTTTGCAAAAAGCATGAACTTGTAAAAAGTAAGAACAACTCATTTTGGTACTCTTGCAGTACATTATATAACAACAAGAAAATAACTTTTATGGCTGTTTGAATGGACAAATTGTGCTTTGACACTTATCAGCAAGTGTAAATGGACCTCAGAGAGAAACTTACTTCTCTTAAACTGATTTAAGTTAGATTTAGTAGTTTTGGGACGTGTGGAGTTGCTTTTCAGTGTTTTGTGACATTTACTTTACACTGAACTAAATTTCAAGTGTGAAAACTAAACTGAAGCCGTTTTAATTGACTAAAACTTCATCTGTTAAGTTGCTTTTGCCACAGTCTACATTGTTTTAGTGCTACAGAAATAAAGATGAAATGAATGGTCAATGTTAAAGTACCTCTATCTTTGAGGCTATGAAGAGTGAGGTTATGCCGATGAGCTGCAGTTGATCTTTGCCAATGTCTTTCTGAGTGAGCATGAAGCGATCAAAGATGTCCTGAGCCAAGTAAAATGTCTCCCGGTGGAGTGTGTAAACTTCACTGACCTGCATGGAAAGAATTTACCATCAGATTAAACACAAACAACCAGAAGTCTACAATAGCTAAAGGTTTCTACAACATTATGAAACAAACGCATACCTCCATGAGCCAGTCCAGCAGAATGGCCCTCATTTTGGGCTGCAGAGCTGGATGTTGCTGGATGAAGCTCTTGTCGTGTACATACTTCAGCTCCTTGTTCAGCATCTTTATCCACACATCATCAGAACTGGCCCAGCTATTAGAACAACAGATACATTATATTAAACATTAAACACTCAGCAAAACGTTTTCTGGCAAACACAAGTTCAGTGTTGATAACAAATAAAGATTACATGACTCAGGAAAGATTTAGTGTTGATAAAACAAGCCAAACTCTTTTGACTTTTTTGGTAGTTTCCTGAAAGGAGCAAAAAGGATAATACATGTTGCCAAAGTAGGCGGTTTCATTGTGTATTATTTGTACTTTGTGTTTGTTATACAGGGCTCGAAATTAACCTTTTTGCTTGGTAGCACCGGTGCTCCTAACTTTAAAAATTTAGGCGCATCAGCCAAAATTTAGTCGCACCCACCAATTATGAGCACCGTTACAACAAGTTTTATACAAACATATTGATTGTATTTGAAATCAACACTAATCAAACTAACAAGCAAAAAAAAAAAAAAAAAAAAAAAAATCATATATAACGTTATATGCAAGCGTGAGGAAAATATGTCTCAACAAAATCCCGTTATCACAAGAAAATAGATTTTTATAACATAACTGAGTGACCAAAGCATACACTGAGCGCTCACCGGCCCTGCACGCACTGCTTGAATTAACGTGTTAACGGTATAACTAGTAAGATGTGTCATTTTTTGCAACTGTAGATGCCATGGTTTCTAAAACAAAATCTGTTATGTTATCTTCATTCTCATCTTCAGCGCTATACAATTTTTCGCGGTAGTAGCTCTCTGTCATCCGAGTCAAAAGGCACTGAGTGATTGACAGCTGATATTATCCAATCATTCGCGTTCAGTGCTAGAGCAGTGGTGGGCTAATAAGAGCGCGAAGGTGGGGCAAGCATTACGGACTTGTTTGTTTACTGCAGCAAGTCGACATGACAACTGTTTTAAACCATTCCCGAGCGTTGCGTTTCGCGTTTCAAGTGCAGACAAAAAGCTTAGAGATGCATTCTGCGTGAATGTCTCCCGAATCCGCGCATGTGCTGAACATTTTGCAGTAAAAATTGGTCGCACACTACAATTTTAAAAACTCGCAGAAATGCTCCCAAATATATTTCAAGGTCGCATAGATAAAATTTCGGGCGCATATGCGACCAAAATGGTCGCAATTTCGAGCCCTGCTATATTCTATCATTATTATTTACTTTTACTTTTCAATTGACATGACACTGTGATCTGGTCGTACCTAAGGCATGGCAGTGGAGAGGGTTTCACAAAGAGGTTCTTAAATCTAAAGCGCTTGAATCCAGAGAGATTACTGGTCTCCTGTTGAACTTCCTTCTGTGGAGTCTCGATTAAGACACTGGCACTAACATCACCTTCAAAACACCGGTTCTAGAAAACAAAACATACACTGTCATCATTATGATTGTAAAAATAGACCTTAACCAAACCAAAATGACAGAAAAGCATGAGGTATGAGCAAATTAAAACTACTCAGGATAGAGCTTTTACTTTTTAATTAACTTTGTGTAAATTATTTATATACATTACAGTGCTTCTCACACAAAGACTTTACTTTGGCGACCACCCAGGTATATTAATATATTTCTACTATAATTATGATCCTTTTACACTTAAGTTTTTTTTTTTTTTTTTTTACATCCACCCACGATTAGTTGTGTGCGTTTTTTCATTACCTTTTTTTTTTAAACCTACTTTCGCTTGGCTTTGCAGCTGACAGCGCACACACAGAGGGTTTCTGCTGGTTTCACAAAGTCAAATTTAGGACTTTTTAAGACCACAAAGAATGAAATTTCAGGCTTCTATAGGGCTAAACGCTAAAGATTTTTTTTAAATGGTGTATTAAGGAAAAAGAATGTACTTGCCCTATCTAATCTGTGTTGCCTATAATGCTAATTAGTTATTTCTTAGTTCCATATTTTAAATGTCTCAAAACAAGCAGACCCTAGTTTTATGCATTTATTTTTTACAAAATGACTATTAAGCATAAAGTAACAACAAAGTCTTTATAAACTAAATGTATGCACATCAGACTGTTTATTCAGCTTATTATATTCAGATGTATTGTTGGTGATTGAATGTGTTAAATCAATTGGGAAGCTTTACATAAGCAAAGAATAATTAAGACCAGTTTAAAATGATTTTAGACCTACATGACAATTTTTCAGTCAATTTAAGACTTTTTATGGCCTAATTTATTTATTATTATTTTTTTTACATTTAAGACCTCGAGAATCTCACAGCCGTGAAAGAGAGAGAAACATTAAATAATTCACTCTTTACTTTATACTCGGAAGAAACTAAATGAAACAATCTAAACTGCCATATAATATTTGTACACTATTAGAAATGGTTAAACAACTAATTGTTTAAATAACGTACTTATAATTAATATATTATTTTAGAGATTTTGTCTGTTTTTAATCCTTTTCTATCATTTATTTCCTGTTTGCTGTATATTTTATTAATTTGATTATGTTAATGCACTACAAAGCCTAGTTATACATATCTAAACTTTTGGCAATACTGTACAAATTGTCATTCCAATAAAGCAACCTGGTGGGGAAAAGCCGTCTTTCAATCTGGCTACCACAAGTACATTTCTAACCTGTGGGAAGTACTGCATTATCAGTAAAACGATTTGGAAACATTGATTTCCTTACAAATAGTAATTTATAAAATGGCTTTTTGATTTAAAATGATTGTTTTCTATGAGAATATTTTGTTTTTAAACAAAAAATTTCAGTGACCATTACTCCAGATTTCAGTGTCACGTGATCCTTCAGAAATCATTAATATGCCCAAGAAACATTCGATTATCAGTATTGAAAAAAAGTGCTTTTGTGGAAAGCTGATATATTATAATTCCAAAGTAGTACTACAAGGGAAAATTATTAATCAATGACTATTATCATTTAAATTAAGTTAGTGCATTTAAATGATAGAAAATATTTCTACTTCAAACATACTGTTAATATGAACTTGCTTTTAATCCAAAAATTCTCAAGCAAAATGCGTCACTGCTTTCACAAAAATATGTAACAGTACAAAATACATTCACAATAAATATCATTATAAAAACGGAGGATCGCCACCAATAATGTTTATAAACATAACGTTACATAGCATGACACTATACTAGAAGTATACTGCACAGGAATATCCTTTAGCTTAGCTATCAAACATTTTACATTTCAACTTTTTTCCTTAGTAGTTTAAAAACGGAATGTTAAGGAAAAACTATAAATCACAAGCGTGCTCAACGAGTTAGTTTCCTAGTCGGTTTATTGAAGGATTATATATTTTTCGCGGGCTGGTGAATAAAGGACACAAACGCGGGAGGTTCCAGCCATGACGTCATGGCGCGCTGATTAACCCAGTGACACACAATTACTGCGCATGACTGAACTATTGGATGATAAACAGGCTGCTAGTTACAAGCTAATAACGTTTATACTATTAAAAGCACTCCGTACCTTAGTATAATACCACAATAATGTAATTAAATATGTCATATTATATTAAAGAACATATAAATGAGCTCACCTGAATTTCATAATGCTGTTTCTTAGCTGCTGATGGGACTCTTCTATTGCACTGCAGACAATAAGGGTAAATATTTTAATATGTACTTACACTGGAAATGTATAACACATTACATTGTACTTGTAACATGTAACATTAAAATAAAAACCATCTCTCACCTCGCCTTTTCTTTTCCTCTGCGATTTTTGTTGTGGTGCATTTTCATTTCTTTCTTGTAATGTGTTGCGGGTACTATTGAAACAAAGGTAATATTGAGTAATAAGTACTATTATTATGATTATCGTTTGACATTCAATAAATATTAATATTAGTTCTTACCTGCGTCTTGACATTTTCTAATCAAATGATGAGCTTTTGTCCTGTAAACCAAAAACATACAACGTTACAACGTAATTAACGAACATTTCTTCTGAATAAACGATCAATAATGGCGTTATTACATGTCGTACACCCCTCAAAATAAAATACATAGCATTTAAAAGCAATATTTGCAATAAAAAGGCTTAATAATAAACATTTATGTATCAAAGGGCGTTATGTAATTGTACAAACATGACTAGAAATACCACTTCTGTAATTCATTCGAAATTGAAATTAAACTGTTAAAATCTAAAGGCATTAAGACCAAATGCAAAGTCAACATGCGTAGCAATATTCTCCCCTAATGTTTTAACTGAAACCAGAAATACATGATCCTGTTTTGTTGGTTTATAAAAGGACAGTCCGCGCCAATTTACATGAAGCGGGAGACTACAGCTGCCCCCACAAAAGCCATCAAAGATCGATTAAAAGCTCATTCAACACCACTTTAACCAACAAATGCTGCTTTAGTGATTCCTCAGCGTGTAGAAAATCCCAACAAGTTTTCATAATGCTGATATTTGCTTCATTTCTGCGACATACAAGTCCACGTACATACAAGGATCTAATCTGGCGCCTAGCAAAGCTGGCTAACTTTCAGCAACATCCCCCCTCCGACGACATTACGTTCAAGTTTTTGGCTATAAATACAACGAAGGGCCTTAAAATGTGTTTCTGCTTCTCCTTCGATATTCCAGCAAACTAAAAAACAGCTGCTTTTAACATAGTCTCGTGGGAAAATACTGTCTTTTCTAGGATATGTGCCGGTTGAAATGCATAAACTTCCGTTTCCAGCAAAAGGCACCATAAACAGCTGCACGGTTCCTTGTTACAGCATGATTGTAACATGATTTCGATGTAGTAAAGATAAAATTAGAAATATTATAAGAAAAAGAAGAGTAAACTGTGTGTCCTTACCGCAGTGTCCAGTGCGAATGAATGAAATGAATGGCGCCAAGCATTATATAGTCCAGCGGCTCGCGGCTAGTGCGCATGCGTCGCGCTCTTTTCTGCTTTTAAAAACAACCCAAAAAAACATATATACCGTCGTGTTTGAGCAGCAACAAACGACCAGACAGCTTGCTGTGTGTTGCTTTTAAAAGTCTACATGAACTAAAAGAAGAATACATAGCTCGTTTTTGAGAAACTTGTATTAATGTTCGTGGTTTCCATACTTAAGCTCTGCCGCGTCGACCTTTGGTTTAAATATGTAAAAAACGCGCTTTCCTGCTTTCCCGGTTAAACGAATCCGGGGCTCGTGGACCTAATGCACCATATGCCAGTAGTTTTGTGTATTAACTATAGCTATTATGGGAATTATAAAGCGTTTTTTGACTCGAGGTATTCGCTACCTCGTTTGACAGCTCCTCGTGGGCGGGGTTTAGATTCAGTCTGACCAATCATCGCTGTTCACGAGAAACAACGTGCTCTTGTAAACAAACCCACGAGACGACAGATCAGCAGTTCTAACAGCCAGTAAAAGGGATTTAAAAATGAATCTGACAATTAATACGGTCCTAATATTTTTGTATTTCACAATTCAAGCTTTGAATTGTTTAACCGAAAGCATTTTGCAATAGTTGTCATCGAAATACTCTTCGTTCTGTCATGGTCATGTACAGTTTTTGTGACAATACGTCTGTATGTATTTTAGTTCCCCAGATCAACATTACTTTCTTATATCTGAGCCTGGCAATAAAAATGGCACATCATGTGACCATAACCGCGTTTATTTCCGGAAAAACAACACAGCTCTGTTCAAATTGTCTGCTGGTCCTGACAGCTTTCGTACTAAAACACTTGAGTAAGTAATATATGTTTAAACCTTTTTAAAGAATAAGATACCAATATTTTCCATTTTTGTTAGTGAGAGTGGCGCGAAATCAACTGCTATCCCGCTCAACCCTTTGTGTATGTTAAAAACGTCACATCCGGGATGAGGGAAAGTGTTGCTACGTGCTAAAATATAAATTAATAACGTCTCCCTTGTTCTTCATTAATGTCTGCCATCTGGAAAGCCCCTATTTTGTCTGAACCTGTATGACAAGTGAATTGTTTAGAGAACCTTTGCAGGTAAATACATATAACACAAATATATACACTCACTGGCCATTTTATTAGGTACACCTGTCCAACTTCTTTTTGACTCGAGTTTCTAATCAGCCAATCACATGGCAGCAACTCAATGCATTAAGGCATGTAGACATGGTCAAGACGATCTGTTGCTGTTTAAAACGACCATCAGAATGGGGAAGAAAGGTAATTTAAGTGATTTTGAACGTGGCATGGTTGTTGGTGCTAGACAGGCTGGTCAGAGTATTTCAGAAACTGTTGATCTACTGGGATTTTCATGCACAACCATCTCTCGGGAAGATTGGAAAATTGTTGTCTGGTCTGAGTCTCGATTTTAGCTGCAAAATTCTGATGGTAGGGTCAGAAATTGGCATCAACAACATGGAAGAATGGGTCCATCCTGCCTTGTATCAATGCTTCAGGCTGCTGGTGGTGGTGGTGTAATGGTGTGGGGGATATTTTCTTAGCACACTTAGCATATTTTCTTGGGCCCATTAGTACCAGTTGAGCATCTTGTTAATGCCACAGCCTACCCGAGCATTGTTGCTGACCATGTCCATCCCTTTATGACCACAGTGTACCCATCATCTGATGGCTACTTCTAGCAGGATAACACGTCATATAATAAAGCTTGAATCATCTCAGACTGGCTTCTTGAACATCACAATGAGTTCACTGTACTCAAATGGCCTCCACAGTCACCAGAGCTCAATCCAACAGAGCACATTTGGTGGTGGAAAGGCAAATTCGCATCATGGATGTGCAGCCGACAAATCTGCAGCAACTGCGTGATGCTATCTTGTTAATATGGGCCAAAATCTCTGAGGAATATTTCCAGTCCCTTGTTGAATCTATGACATTAAGGATTTAGGCTGTTCTGGTTCTAGTAAGGTGTACCTAATAAAACGGCCGGTGAGTGTATATACTACTGTACAGTAGCCACACAGAGGATGAATAAAATCTATAAAATATCTCTGCCATACATTTATATAAAAAGGACCAAATTTAAACGTGTATATACAAGATCCTATCTATTTTGTCATGAAAATGCCATCTATAAAATTCCAATTCTTTAAACCTTTGCATGCAAATGTATAAAGTATTTCCCCCCCATCAAACGTTTAAATTAACATGGGCCAGCCTAATTATTTAATCCTTCCCTCAAATTATTTTTTATATGCAATACACATTATTCAGAAATGGATGAATACAGATTCATAGCATACATATCAGAACAGATATAAATCAATCAGTTTGCATTGGGCAGTTATGTGACTTTGGCTTCAGGCCAGTAGGTACCCTGGTGTAAGGGGTGGTTCTTTTTTCTTAAAAAGTGAGCCTTGTTAAAGTTTTTCGCCTCATTTTCTGTTTAATTTTAAATAGGTTGGATTTTAGTGACATTTTAAGCACTATTTTTGCTGAATTAGCTTGTCGGATGGTCATCATAACCACATGTTATGATGTACCAAAACATTTCCTAAAAATTTAGAACTATGAGAACATGTTTTATTTTTTAAATCTGGCCAGCACATTTAAATTTCCTCAGTCACTCTGAAGCAACAGCCAATACAGGAATCCGCTTGGTGTTAAAGTCTTTATGTGCATAATTTATTATGGCATAGATAGCAATCAAAATAGGACAAATGAGCTCATGTATGGGACAAATTCTGGACCTTTGTCAGTGAGGGGTGAGTCTTTCATTCATTCATTTTCTTTTCGGCTTAGTATTTTTATTAATCAGGGGTCGCCACAGCGGAATGAATCGCCAACTTATCCAGCATATGTTTAAAGCAGTGGCAACCCATCACTGGGAAACACCCATCCACTCTTACATTCACACACATAAACTACGGTCTATTTAGCTTACCCAATTCTCCTATGTCGCGTGTCTTTGTACTGTGGGAGAAACATGAGAACCCGGAGGAAACCCATGCAAGCACAGGGAGAACATGCAAACTCCACACAGAAATGCTAACTGGCTTAGCCAGGGCTCAAACTAGCGACTTTCTTGCTGTGAGGGGATCATGCTACCCACTGCACCACTGTGACATGGGTGGGTCTTTCAAACCACCCAAACCCTCGCAGGATATGGGCCTGTATTATCAGGCTTCACCAGTGAATCCAGAAGGAGGGGAGGGCATGGTTAAATGGGTATAGGTAGAAATCTACCATATTAAGGTTAATACCCACATGGGTACAGTGAATAGGATTGCACTAATCATGGCTTGGGATTCTTGAGAGATTAATTGGGTTGAGTTACAGGTTGGTATTGAGTCTTAAAAGACTTCGTTGTGGAAACACACTTCAGTATTATTTAGTGAGGTGATTACATTACAGTCTAAATTACACAGATTTATTGCAGAACATGCCTTTTTATGGTCACACTTTACAATAAGATTTCATTTTTTAACATATTTTTTCAACTGCTTACACACAAAATCTTTTCATGTCACACAACTTCTAAAACCTCTCACTCAAAATGCAAAACTATACAGCAAATCTCCAAAACCAGAAGCTGTTTCTCAGCTTTTCAATTGGTCAATCAGTTTCCTTTTTTCAAAACACTACTCACAATTCTCTACCTATAACAAAACAAAAAATCGAACAGGAAGCTACTTGTTTTCCTTATCCAAACACAACCAATAAAATGCAACACTTATTCACACACACACACACACACACACACACACACACACACACACACACACACACACACACACACACACACACACACACACACACACACACACACACACACACCTCAAATGTGGAAGCACTCATTTCTTTACTGATCACTAACCAATCACTGCTTTACTGTAGTCTAGGCCTGTAAATTGGTGTTCTGGTCCCAAAAAAACTGGTTTGCCACAATCTGTAGGTTGTCATCCAAAATCTGTAGGTATTTACCTACCCTCATATTCACATTTTCTAAATCCTAAATTCCTTTAGAAAAGATTAGAGCTATTTTTCTGAGCCTGGATCTATAATATGGTGGCCAACCCTTCGCCCTCGTTACGCTTTTTCAAGAAATGGAGAGATGTGAGGCATTTACGTTTTTTTATGTGCAGTTTTGGGAATAGTGTGCTGAGTAAAAAAAAAAAAAGGTGACATTTTGTAAACGTGTGCAAGCAAAACTGTAACATGAATATTATGGCTGATACAGCATTTAATAATCATAGATTAACATTGACTAATGCATTATTAACATCCAAATCCATGCTTGTTAACATTTATGCACCGTGAGTTAACAAACTAATAAAGAACAACTATATTTTCATTAACTAACATGAACAAATACTGTAATAAATGTATTGTTCATTGTTTGTTCCTGTTAGTGAATGCATTAACTCACATTAACTAATACAGCCTTACTAAAGTATTTCCCTTTTTACTAATAGAAAAAGGTATAAGGGAATGTTAGCTTGTATTAAAACATTTATTGAGAAGAGAGTATACATACTGACAAATAGTTGGTTTCAGGACATATGAAATGAACAATTTATTTGCAAATTATACTAATATAAAACAGTTTGTGTATGACATATATCCAAAACATATCCGTTCAAGAATAAAGATAAATAAACAATGCTAAAAGAACGCTAAAACCCTACACTTTTGGCAAAGTGCTGTATCATTCCAGTAAACTAGAAAACAAAACAAAGCATAGTCTAAAAATTTGCAATGCCACAGAAAAAAATTCTTCACACATTAAACAGAACATTTGCTACATTTCGTGTAAAAAGTCGACAGAGCAAGTGGCTCACAGAGACAAGGTAATCCTCTGTGCATAGTAAAATTACATTTGTTTGTGTCCCTTTGGACAAATTTCAAGTTCTTCACGGATGCATTGTCATACTGTTCACCTGGAAGGCACATGATCCCCAAATGCAATTCAAGGCTAATTGAAATCCCTGTTATGAATACCAAAAAAAAAATCAGGCCTCTCCAGTATTACTCAAGGAATATGAAGAGAAACGTTTGTCCCTTCCATTCCCTTCGTCCACAGAGAAAAAAAATGCTCAACACAGTCTGCAGAAAGCAAAAGAGGAGAAGCTGTGGTTGTTTTCCTTGAGTTGATCATGCACATAATGTGCATAATGTTACTGAATTCAGTTTCATTCATTTAGGGGAGACATTTACCTTGGCAGTGTCACCGGAAATTTACAACACCGTGATAAAGGAATAAAGAGTAACAAACATAACATGAAGAATCTGAAGTCCGTTGCTACCTTAAATAGTTCGCTTAGCAAACACAACGTGTAACTAGTCAAACAATGCATGGAAAAGGCATATCTCACAAAAAAGACACTACATCGAGAAAAACGCTAACAGTTTCACTCCGTCATCAAAGGTTTTAACAGTCAATTAAGAGAAAGTTCGTTTTCACAGTCCTCAATTGTGTCGCTCATTCAAAAGCGCGAGACGCATGTTATGTTTAAATCATTACCACACGGTAACATACACATTGACAAAGTTAGAGATTCTCCAGTATGTACAGAGACAAGTATCTGTCTGCAAGTATTCTGCATTTTTAGCAAAGAGCAAAGGTGAACAGTGATGACCCTGAGACGTACTGCAGATAATAGAGCAAACAGGAAAAATAACATTACAACACTTGATGCCTTTTTTTGTTGTTGTTGTTGTTTTTTTCATCCATTGGAAAATTAGCACTACACAGTCATACATCAAATCAGTCACTAAAATAGGGAGGGGAAAAAGCTTACATGTCTACGCAGATAACATACACTCTTATCAACTTCATACTGATATGTAATATATTCCATATTTTTGACTTTTGAAAATATTTTGGAAGTTTTTTTTAAATATATTTTACATATTTTGAAATCTACAAAGGAAACAAGGCTTTTAGTGATAATAAACCCAAGTATATTTAACTTTTTCTTTTTTTTTTTTTAGAGAGAGAGAAAATAAAGAGGAAGAAAGCACTGATCTATATAGAATCACAGGCAGGTTCCAACCTAACAAGATAAGTGCTGCTGATGAAGTGATTGGACAGAGTATGGCTTTCAAATAAAAAGCAACGCAATTAAAGGCAACGAAAGTGTCAAGCTGCCTACACATGCTCAGCACTGAGCACAATCCCACTCAAACAAAACACTTGGTTAGTCAACTCTTCATGACACGCAAGACCGAACAGATGGAGCTTATACAGGAAAAACATGACGCAGACACATTCAGGAAGACCGGAACCTGCCGTGAATTAAAGTGACCTATGGCATTGATTCTAAAGACTCCGTTCCTTCTGGCGAAAGACTAATCTCCCAGTGTGGAGGGCCGGCGTGCAGGAGGGGACGGGGAGTGCAGTGGGGACCGTCTCAGTAGTTGAACTGCCTCTGTCCCGGCTGGTGAACGTAGCCCCCGGTGGCTTTAGCCTGTCTGGCTCCGCCATCACGCAGCAGGTTGAGGCGGCGCAAGGCGTTGCGAGACAGCTGCTGCCGATCAACGTTGTCCCGAATACGCTGCGCCAAGCGGCCGTTCTTGGTCTGCTCCAGAAACCCTGCATGAGCAGCGACCAGAGCGGCTGCGTAACATCCAGAAGGATGACTCGGCCGGCGCTGAACTTCAGATCTACAAAGAAAAATTGTCAGATTTCAACTGTTGTGATTTACTATACAAAAAAAACCAACAAACAAAAAACAGAGTATCATATGTGGTTCTGAGTGTAAAAACAAAAACAACACCAAATGAAAAGACAGCTTTACTGAGATCAGAGGTTGTTAGTCAATGGTTTTTGGCTTAGACTGAAGCAATCTGTTTGCATTACCATGTTATTATCATGTTTAACAGAAGGGCTGGCCAATAAAATCGATATAGATAATTATTGATCGTACACTATTGTCAATAACATAATACATGATAATACATTGTTTTTATTATTACTATTTATGCTATTCTTCTATATCAGGGGTCACCAATCTCAGTCCTGGAGGGCCGGTGTGCCTGCAGGGTTTAGCTCCAACTTGCTACAACACCCCTGCCGGGATGTTTCAAGTATACCTAGTTAGATCTTGATTAGCTTGTTCAAGTGTGTTTGATTAGGGTTGAAGCTAAGATCTGTAAGACAGCGGCCCTCCAGGAACAAGTTTGGTGATCCCTGTTCTATGGCATCACTGCAAAAACTCTTCGTTGGAGTCTTTATTTTTTCAGAAAACGAAGTAAATCATCCCCTTACCTTAAAATGGATGGCTCACGGGTGCTGTCCTTGGCAGGTCGCTGACGAGGGCTGTGAACGGCGTACACGGACATGCTGGGGTGCTCGATCAGTAGGTTCTCCAGAGGACTTGTCTCCAGCAGGACCGGAGCTCTGCCTCCAGCCATGAAACACGGTGGAGGAGTGATGAACCAGCTCTCCTCCAGCCCACACGTGGCCTCCAGATGCAAGAAGTTGCCGTCCTCTGCATCAGTGTCTGCCACCGAATCCAGAGAGGAGCAGGAGGAGCAGCGCACGGGAGGGTCAAGCGGAGCAACGTCATCATGGCAAACCTCCAGATCATCTCCACATGCACCAGAGCAGGCCTTTGCTACAGGAACAGACGACAGAGAGGATGTTATAGAAAGTTGTGGCATATATTGTGAGTAAAACAGTTTCATTTTATCTTTTGGGAATTGACTGTATTGTTTCAAATGAGTTAAATGTGAAAATGCTGTAAAATGACATGAAAAGGGTCTTAACTCTGATAAAATAGTAATGTTTTATTTACACAACCTTCAAACCTGTGTGAATCGGAAATTGCTGAGACTTGTTTCAGTATGTTGATGTAATTACAAATAAAACAAAACATTCAGTAGGGGGCGGAGCATTCTGCTTACATATTATTACATCATTTCAAACTATCAGTAAGGGGGGCATGGTCAAAAATATTGTGGCTGAAGCTGTCAAATTGACATCATCAGAGAAGGACCGCCACTACAAACGCAGAAGCAAATGGTCAGATTTTATTTAAAATGACCAAAACAAACAAAAACATTTCAGTAGATTAATTTGAACTGATTAATTGTTCGAATAAAAATAACGATTGTAAATTTTGATTTCACTTGAACTTCATTTTAGGGTGAACTATCCCTTTAAATTACTTGGATTGTTGAGAAAAGGCGTACTGTTCATTTTTGATGCATTCTAAATATAACGATGATCCAAGTCATATTTAGGGAAGAGGATATCATAAAGAATACTTGGAACACAGGCCCATAGCCAGCCTATTGAAAGGGTTGTTTTTTTCTCAAAAAGTGGACCTTTTTGAGGTTATTCGCCTCATTTTCTTTAAATTATGAGGTTCAAATACTGCATTTTTGTGGCATTTTGAGCACAAAATTTGCTGTATTAGCCCGTTTGATGGCGATCATAACCACATGTTTTCATGCAACAAAAATACTTCCTGCATTTTTGTCAAAGTGCTTGCCATGTTATTTTACCGCAACGTGTTTATATACAAATATGCATTTTAAACGACATAATTACAATTTTATAAATAATGCATTAGAGTTTTAAATGAACATTTTTGAAAAAAGAAATATGAAAAAATACTTTTTTAAAAGTACAAATTTATCGTCATTCATAAAAAACCAATAATAATTATTAGGAATCTGTTAAAACTTGTTTTAAATTAAGAACTGAAGCCTATTGGCAAATAACGCACTGGCCAGCTCATTTCCTCAGTCAGAATTTGTACATTTGAATAATTTAAAATTAAATTAGTCTAAAAGCCTTCTATTGGTTATTTTCACAATTCATGAAGGCATACTGTTAAAAAAAGGACAAACGAGCTCTTATAGGTGGCAAATTCTGAACTTTCGATCCTCCTGAACCCCTTGGCTATGAGCCTGGAACAGAGCAAAACTATCTAGAATAACCTACTGTAGCAAGTACAATCATTACAACAACACAATCAACTTTGCTTTGTTGGCCGTGACATGTTTTTAAAGAAATTGCAACAAATCCAAAGAGAAAGTCTACAAGATTCCTTTTATAGATCAGAGAAGAGAAGCTAAATTCAATGGAATTACTGGACTGAAAACATATGTTGAAATGTCTCAAATGTCAATCGACATCTAATCAAAGGTTTCACAAGTTCTATGAAAAAAAAATCATGTGTGTAGACAGAAACCAAGAAAGTAAATATTTTGCCCACACCACTTTTCTATTTGTGCTCTTCGTGGCTCCTGGCAGGTAACCAAAACTGGCGTAAACAGCTGTGTTTTGGACAGACACTCAATAGCGCGAAACTTCCAGCGGCCTCTAGATGGCGGTGTGAATGCACAATCCAATCAGTGAACTAACCAAACACAACAGAAACCTGACAACCTTTACATGTGATATATCAAATCATACAGAGATAACATCACATATTTAAATTAAATGTAACACAAGACCGACTAGTCACCAGAAGCATCCACACCCATAACACTAATGTTTTCGTGACTTCCCTCACAGGGCCACACCTTGTTTATCAGTAGTCTTGCAGAGTCCTGCCAGATGACATCGAACACTTTCTCAACTCAGGGATCTTAACCTTCTTACACCACTGTTCAGCGTCCCTGAGAAGCCAGTAAAACTCTAAGCCGCTCACTGTGATGGGAAAGTACTCGCCGATATTTCCATCAAGCTACACGGGTGTGAAAAAAGAGGAATGTTTTTAACCTCCAGTCTCATCTTGTCCTCCTCAGCCTTCAGGCAAAAGATTTATGTTTATAATCGCTCCATGTTCAAGGCCCACCCGTGTAATGTGCATAAATGGTAACTTAATCTGTCCTATTTTTACCTCAGACCCCACCGTAGACACTTTTGTCTGACAGGCTAAAAGCGTTGTTGCCCATAAACATCTCTCCCTCCCTCCCTCTGCTAATAAAGGTGAACTGGGGCAGTCAGATTGCCTTGCACCTGAAATATTCACACACATACACAATATGAGAAGGCCTGTATTTGGGCAGGCATCATGTTAATGAGGGCATTGCGTCTGTGCCAGGGGTTACAGAATCTGTAATATGGCTCCGGCAGACTGGGCCATCTGTATCAACTGAGGTACACTAGGGTCATCTCATACATAAGAGGATGTATGCGTGCCCAGTTTACACAGAGCATGAGGAGGAAATTATACTGAATTCTGATGAATGCGATTGCATTTACATCTATCATGCAAACAGATAATTAGACGTTGCATATTGAAAATGTAGAAGTAAGATTTTAACGTAGATATTATGAAAAAGACCTGAAATCTAAAAATGTGTTTGCTAAAACAAGCCCTAAATAGTTACTTGGCTATTAGTTAAAGTAATTAAATATAAACAGTGATGTTCTCAGGCCCTGTTCTAGAATAAAAGCACAGAGTGCTTCTGGAAAATGTGAGGGTGCCTTAACCTTTCTATTTTGACATATTATATTTTGGTCCCGTCCACTGCTATGTTTATCACTGTCAATCACGGCATGCAGTTTCATGAGTTAATATGAATTTATATGAGGCCACTGGTCCCAGTAGCTGTTATAAAAACTTTAAAAAAAATAATAATAATAAATAAATAAATCAGTTTGCTAATAAATGTATATTTTAATATATTTTGTGTTCAACAGAATCTCAGATAGGTTTTGAAAAGGTGAAGGGTGAGTAAATGATGATCGAATTTTCATTTTGGGGTGAAATGACCCTCTAAGCCAGTGTTTCTCAACCACGTTCCTGGAGGACCACCAGCTCTTCACATTTTTCATGTCTCTTTAACCAAAAACACCTGATTCAGAGACTGAAAGGCCTTTAATGAGTGTGACAAAGGAGACATCTAAAACATGCAGTGTTGGTTGTCCTCTAGAAACGTGGTTGAGAAACACTGCTATAAGCCAGCTTTTCAGCTCGCGACCCCCAAAATAACAATTCCAGTGACTCATGAACCCCACTATCCTCAAAGGTGGTTATATACAAACATTGCACACAATGATGCACACACAGCAACTGGAACTATGTAAACACAAGCATATTGACAACACAAACAAGTGCAATTGTCTAACATACATACAATATTTTTTATAGTTATTATTCATTTGTTTAATTTAATATTAACCTTGTTTAATGAGAATGGGGCAATGTTTACAGCATAAGACTTTTCTTTGTTTAATTTTGGAGACCGCCACTTGGAGATCATCCTATTTGTTCAGTCACAGCCTTAATTTTTAATGTATGTAAGTGCCGTAAAGATGTGCAACTAACGATACTGCGGTGTCATTACTCTAGCATAACCACAGGGGTGGCAATCCAATGGAAAAAGAATAGCTTTTTATTTGCATTTTGTTTTTCATGTAACTAGTAAATACTATTTTTATCTTCTGCAGGTTATGGATAAAACGGTAACACTTTATTTTGATGGTCCATTTGAGTATTAGTAGACTGTCTGCTTAATATCTGCTGATACTGCTTCTTCAATAGACATTTAACTGACTATAAGAAACTTTGCAAGTACATGTCAACTTACACTAAACCAAACCCCAACCCTACAGTTTACTTAAAATCTAATGAGAATTTCTTGGCATGTAGATGCAATGTAACTTAAATTCAACAAACGGACCATCAAAATAAAGTGATAAAAAAGGTAAATCTAATAGTTTAATAATAAATATATGATATTTTTGTAAATCACCAAGCAACCCCCCCCTCCTTCTTCATTGTCTCACAACCCCAACTTAGGCAACCACTGCTTTAAGCAATGATCACAAATATGCACTAAGAAAGTAAATCAGTTTCTTTTTAATTGAAACATTTTCTCGATGCAAACTAAAAGCCTGTTCATCCGCATGTTTGAAGCTCCACAACACAAATGTCAGTTCACTGATCAACAACAGGAAATGCAGGAAAGATATCTGACCTAGATAATCGACTAGAATCCACTCGTCGTCCTCCTCCTTCTCGTTGAAGTCTGGATCGGCAGGACATCCACTGCCCTCCTCCAGGGAGTCTCCAAACAAGACGCTGGTGAACCTCTGGAACATGTTGCTGTCCCGTGCAGAGGCGTGAGGCTGGAGGACGGTCCTGCTGGGGGTGGGCGAGGGCCGGGCTCTTTGGTCATCAGCTGCGGGAGCCGCTCACTGAGTTCTTGATAAAGGTGCTGAAGTGCATTAGTTACTCCTTCTCAACTGTGAAACACCTGAAGTTCAGCCATTTCCTCTTGTTGATAGTGCAAAACAGAAACAGGCCCTGGAAGACAAGCAAGATAGTGATTAACAGTTTTATTGGTTATTAAGGAAAATACAGAATAGAATACAGTTTCTCTGAACAAAATCAAGGCATCAAAGTCACAACTTGGCTATAATTAAAATAAAACCTTCAACATGCAATGGTCAGAAATATATATTAGTCACTAAATAAAAATAATTGAGGTGAATAAATAAATCAGTCCTTATAAAACCATCAAATATAAACTGTCATGGTCAAAATATTTCTCACTCATTGTAGTTTTAACCCTTCTCCAAATAGTACTTGGATCATTTCTTATAGTACAACTTTTCCATCTGCTTGTAGGTCATTTTTCGCAAGCAGCTACTCATCTAACGTGAGATAATTGTTAATTAAAACACAGGACAACACACCATTTTTATGTTGTCATTTGCCTTAAATTGCAGGTGTCAAAAGACATAAAGACAGACAGATACTCCTGAGAACAGACCAGCCAAAACAAAGCAGTCTAAAGTGTCTCTGCTGTCACAGATACCGCTTGTCCTCCTCACGCGAAGCTGATGCCTGTGAAAACTGATCTTTGTACAGATACACCCAGCCTCGTTCAGGACTATGACTCACGAGGGTACTCTTATGTGTTGTTTTGCTTGCTACAACAAAGAGAGACAGCTGTGAAGTGAAGGACTACAAGCTGTTCTTCACCCCACTGCACCACTGAAACAAGAAAACCAATTCATACTCCTTCCACCTGCTCATATAGTTGTGGTGTAGCAGCCTTTGTTTTGAGCGTTTAGGGGGTTGGGAGCTATTATGGGGTCACATACATATAATAAGCGCCCTTCAAAACCCCAAAAAGAGGATTATAGACTGACAAGCAGAGATAAGCAGCGGCTTTGTGTCAGCAGCCAAAGGAAAACTGTATTGTTCAGAGGTCACATTTTCATAGCTCTGGATTGAAATTAATATAGCTGACGAGCTCAGTTTTGCATTTTTTAGGAGATTGCAGTAAATATATTTCTAAGTATATTGGTATTAATAAATGAAAAGACTCTAGAAAAAAAGTGTACATGCTTGCTTAATCGCATTTTAATGGGAGATGCTCTAAAACTAAATAAATTTCAGATGCTAGCATTAAAATAAACAAAAACCTATATGTCTACTAGGCATAAGATTCTGACGGTGTGATAACCTTGAATGAAAATATCACGGTTTCACGGTATTGTGATTACTGCGTTTAAATGTCTGGGTAAAAACAAAAACTTTTTCCCTTCTATAAACAATATATATTTTAATTTAAGAAACATTTAACTTAGTTTGCAGCAGTAAACATGTCAGGCTAAATAATTCAAATCAATCATTGACATCTGTTTTTTTAAATGGCATCTTTGTCTATCTTTTCTGCTGGATATACTGTTTTTCTAAAAAAAAAAACCAAAAAAGTAAATAAAAAAATCTTACACATACCTTTGGAATGGTATAGCAAAACATTTTGACGGTTTTAAAACCTTGACTTTTTCAAACCGTAGTATACCTTGAAAACGGTTATCGTCCCATACTTCACACTATATCACATCGCATATTATCACACTAAAAAAATATTAGAAATGGCATAATGTGTACACTAGAACAAAAATAAAGCCATTTTATTGAATTGATTTCAGGTGTTAAACAATTTAATTTAAACGATTTAATAATATGTGCACTCGTCCATGTTCCATGCTTTTAAAAAATGGATTAAAAGCATAACTTTACAACTGCATATATATTATATAAATATAAGAAAATATATAAATAATAATCTATTAATAAAATAAAAAATAGAATAAAAAACTCTTTAATCAGATTAAGTGGTCTTTATTTTCATGTCAGATCTTGTGGAAATTAGCTAAAACCTTCCTGGTTTAATGAAACATACATCCCTACACAGGCTATGCATTATTGCAGTGTACTATTGCATAACACCATCCTATAGGTGGTACAGTACAGTATGTTCTTTGGTTAATGATGTTTTCGCAGGCCCAGCAACTGAATAAAACCAAACTGTTTTGAAAAAAATGTAAAACATTTAATGTGAACGTTTACAAACCCGCATCAAAGCCGCTATTTATGGAATGCAGCAAAACAAGAGAGTTCAAGGTAACAACAGATCCCTTTCTAACTATTGTCCTACACTGTTAATGGATTATTAATGTTAATAACGCAACCATGCAATGGAAGAGCATGCACCATCGAGTTTAATACTGCCAGAAATCTACATTTGCTTGCCATGAATGATGGTTTATTGACCCGAGAGAGACTGATCGGGAAGGGATGTGTAACCCTACACCGACCGACTGGGCGGAAAACGCGAACCCGAACACTTCAACTGGCTCTGCTGAACAAAGCTTAATCCGTAAAATCCAAATATGCTCACACTGCAGAAACAAACAATGAACATTTCCAATGGCCTGCAGGCTCTGGCAGGTTCAGTAATACAGAACGTGGATATATTTAAATGCATAGCAAGTATAACGTTATGTTTTTTCCTTTTCTTTGTTTAACATGTAAACTTTTCACCAGCATTTCTCCAACGTTATTGATTGCATTTTGATGAAGTTTAATTCAAAGCGTCTCTTCAACGTATTGATACGGAAAGTCTACCGATCGGCAACAAAGAGGTTTCTGCTCACCTGCGGCAAAAAGTAATGTAAACAGGAAGAGGGCTGACTTCAAGAACAAAAACAGATCACTTCGACTGGTTGAGGTAGATAATTTGTCGTGCGATATATAAAAATATATAAATATAATTCTTCCCGGAAGAAATTCAAAGTTTGTGGACCCTTTAGTTCGGAGTTTCGCAGTCGGCTCTTTTTCGTTTCTTCTCCGAGGTCTCAACTGCTCCCTTTGTTATTGTTGTGGAAAATTAACAGCTGATCGGTCGTTACGTCGCCGAGGACAGCCCATGGGCGGGGCTTGCCAGAATCGTAGTAACCAATGAAATCGCGCCCCTGTGTTTGACTGACTGTCACTAACGCACGTGACCTCATCCCCTGAAAAGGCAAGACCGGGCAGAACACTCCATGTTGAGGACTGTCGCCTAATAGGTTGGGTTGTACCAAGTTTAAATTATTCAACCCCCTTTGAATTTTTTTTCTTTAAGTATTTCTCAGAACAAAAAAAAATTCACAGTATGTCTGATAATATTTTTTCCTCTGGAGAAAGTCTTATTTGTTTCATTTTGGCTATAGAATTAAAGCAGTTTTAAAAAATTTTTAGCAAAAATTTTAAGGACAAAATTATTATCCCTCTTAACAAACCATCGTTATACAATAAGTTGCCTAATTATCCTATCCTGCCTAGTTAACCTTACTAACCAAGTTAAGCCTTTAAATGTCACTTTAAGTTGTATAGAAGTGTCTTGAAAAATGTCTAGTAAAATATTATTTACTGTCATCCTGGCAAAGATTAAATAAATCAGTAATTAGAAATGAGTTATTAAAACGGGGGGATTCAGGGGGTTTAATAATTCTGACTTCAACTGTACTTAAAATACTTTTATTTAAGATGGTCTGATAAGTATTACATAATACCCGCTTAACTTTAAACTATGCATAACTAGTTGGATCAAATAAATGACAAACTTTTCTGAGGACATCCAATCATGGATCTTCTCACACAGCATAAGTGAAATGGTTGAAATTTTTCAGCAGACGGTGATAAAATGTTTTTTAATAGCTGTCAACTCTTTTAACTGGTAATTTGTACATTATAAACAAACTGTTTAAAACAGAGCAGCATCAGATAATGTGCAGTCTGTGTTAAACAAAAGCCATGACCTGCATTTATTTACTTACAACAACATACCTACTCCCAGGGCCATTTTATATCGAAGTTGATATTGAGCCGCACCATACAGGCCTGTAGCCAGGGAGGTTTGGTTGGTTCAAAAGGCCCACCCCCACTGACAAAGGTCCAGAATTTGTCCCATACAGGAGCTCATTGGTACTATTTTGAATGCTAAGTCATCATAAATTGTGAAAATAACCCATCAAAGGCTTTAAGACCAAGTAGAATCTGACGTAAGTGAAGTCATCTTTCACCACTGACCTACTGTATTGTTGTTAAATAGCAAAGGCATTTTACAACAAACTTTTATTCGAAGTCTTGGACCTTATTCTTGAAAGAAAAACTGACCAATACAAAATTGTGAAACACCAAAAGCCGACCATATTAACCTTAAATATTAATAATTTGGGGTGACGCAGTGGCGCAGAAGATAGTGCTGTCGCCTCACAACAAGAAGGTCGCTGGTTCGAGCCTCGGCTGGGTCAGTTGGCGTTTCTTTGTGGAGTTTGCAAGTTCTCCCTACGTTCGCATGGGTTTCCACTGGGTACTCCGGTTTCCCCCACAGTCCAAAGACATTTGGGACAGGTGAATTGGGTAGGCTAAATTGTCCGTAGTGTATGAGTGTGTATGGAGGTTTCACAGAGATGGGTTCTGCTGTGGTGACCCCAGATTATTAAAGGGACTAAGCTGAAAAGAAAATATTTGAATGAATAATAATTTGGCTATTGTTGTAATTCATACATTTTCAAATGTACTATCTTTTACAAGAGAGGCTAGAAAAATTCTACATTTATTATTATTGTTATTATGATTATGATTATTATTATGATTATTATGATTATTATTATTATTATTATTATTATGTTTTAATTATTCAATATTCAGATATCCAAATTCTGACTGAGGAAAGTTGAATGTGCTGCTGAGTTTGTTATATGCATAACAAATTACAATAGGCTAGAGTTTTTCATTTAAAACTTTAACAGATAAAGAATGAATTCTAATGATATAGGATAAGGTAAAACATTTAAGTATAATAAATAAAAAAATAAGTTTTTTTCTTTATATTTCTGTATTCTAAATAAAAAAAATATTTTTAGTACATCAAAAAGTGTAGTATGATGACCATCTGATAAGCTAATAATAATAATAATAATAATAATAGTGCTTCCAATGTATCTAAATGCAGTATTAAAACCTCATAATTAAATAGAAAATGAAGCAAAAAAACTGTAAAAAAAAAAAGGGAAAAAGAGCCACCCTTTTCACCAGGCTGGCTACAGGCCTGCCATAGTTTTATGATGTGGGTTACAACAACATAAACAGACATAATAGCTTATATGAATTTGTTTTTTATTAGAAAAGAATGGTCGGTAATATGATGCAAGACAGTCCAACAGATTAAAAAATGTATTTTTGGTGAAAACTGTAAATTCTAGGCTATGTTTTTTATTTTTATTTTTTTTATAGCCCTTTAGACTATTTAGTGGAAATTTCCAGAACAAAACACCAAAATCTCCCTATTGAGGATGTAGGTCACTATTTTTTTTAACAAAACACTCCATCCCCCTCAGCACCTTTCAGATGCCTGTTTTGGTAAGAGAGGCCTGTTTTAAGACCCATTTTCTGCCCCCACCAAGACACTAGTTTGAACAAAAGGACGTAGGACTACACCCTGGTGAATCAGCAGATCTGAAGCAAACTAAATGCGTGATTACATCATTCATACACAGATATAACTTAAAGGCATAAATTCACCCAAAATTGAAAAGTTTATGTTAATTTATTGACCCTAAGGCTGGCTATCCAAGCTGCAAATGTTTTTCCCATCAGATGTTAAGCAAACTAAAAATGCTATTGCATCATCTATCAGTCCAGTGAGTTTAAACAGAGAGAATCATTAAAGCGAAAGTTCACCTCATAAAACACTTTTCATTTCTCACCTTCAGGACATCTCAGATGTAGCTGTTTTTTTTTTTCAGTGTAAGATTAAAGAGGATTTTTTAACAACGTCTGGCATTTTGAGAGTATAAAAAACATATATAAAACAAAATCAATACACATGCCTTTGGATGGCACATCAATTAGGTAATAATCCAATAATAATGTTCAGTTTTTTTACACAGTTCCATCATTTAGTTTCAAAAGGCTCAATAATCAATGCTGAGCATAATTGAGTACACCCCATTTTGAAAATTAATATTTTTTGAATATTTCGATCCATTTCTCTGTGAATAAAGGCAATTCATTTTGTTGCATTTAAATAAAACAGATTTAATAAACAGATACATTTATTAAAATAATATTTTAGTCATCAAACATATCTAGAAAATGAAAGATAATACAAGTAAATTTAAGCTAATTATTGCAGAAAAAAGTTAAGGTAACTCAAACCATTTAAGGAAACCATTTACAACAAAGCATTTAAGTTTAAAAACTAATCCTAATGAGTACTGTGAACTTAACCCATTCGAGTAAACAAAGTATTTTGAGCACAGTAAAACCCAATAAATGAAGAGAACTCAAACCGACGGAGTACTGTAAAACCCAATAAGTTAAGGCAACTCAAACCGTTTGAGGAAACCGATTGCTACAAACCATTTCAGTTAAAAACTACTGTACTGTGAACTTACTCCATTTAAACTCCATTACCTTCAACACTAAGTTCAAAACGCTTTCCAAATGACTAGAATTAACGTTCAGTCAATTTTGAGTTAACTACACTCATTTCATATGATAAAGTTGACTGCTGGGTTTTACAGTGTAGATGCATTTAAAGCACAATTACTGTACAGTATATAACTGAGAGTACATACACATCAGTTTTGCCCAGAATAGCTTTTGGACCCTTTGTCCGATCTTCCCTTGAAAATGAGACAGATGACCTTTTCATCAGGATGGAAAAAATGCTACTTTCTTTCCTGGTTTAAAGTTCTGTCTCTGACGCAGCTTTTAAAAATGTTCTCCTTTCCTATTTAATCAGCTCACTTCCACTCACAGATCACAACAGTGTGCAATCTCCCTGCTGGAGATCACCAGATTTCCAAACAGTGTGTTTTCCTGCTAGGATCAAGATGACGTGAGAGTGAATCAGCATTCTCATGCGCCATCAGCATGTTTTTCACCCTTTTTTTCGTGATATTGCCCTTTATTTACTCAACGAAACAAGGCCGCACCTGCTCACTCTGGGTTAAATCATAAAGATAAGCTACAGCTCGCCATGACCTCCACAGGCCTTGTCTCAAAAACTGACACTCATGGCAACTGTGGAAATCAAACTGTTTTTAAATGAAGTTAGATCTGTTTAGACTTGATCAAAAACTTTGAGATTTGTTTATCCACATAAAAGATTTGATTATTCATTAAAATTTAAAATCATGTAAAAGTCTATGCAAAAAATGCATAATTCCCACAAACTGTCCCAAGATTTATGATCTGTTGTCTGAATTGATGCTTGTCAAATCAGAACATATTGTTCATGAAGATTTCACAGAATTCTTGATATAAACAAAAACATCATAAACCCAACCGTACGCTGTCCAGAAGGCCACCCTTTGACTGTCTGATGTAATTCTGTTAATGTTTAGGGCATGTACCAAACTTGTTGTGCAACAAACCTCCATCAAGTTAGATATAATGAACTCGACGCATTTGAGGCTAGTAACAACATACACTTACAGTTGAAGTCAAAATTATTCACCCTCCTCTGTGAATTTTTTTCTTTTTCAAATATTTACCAAATTATGTTTAACAGAGCAGGGAATTTTTCACAGTATTTCCTATAATATTTGTTTCTTCTTCAGAAAGTCTTATTTGTTTTTTTCCCCAGCTAAAATAAAAGCAGTTTTGAATTTTTTAAAACTATTTTAAGGCCAATATTATTAGCCCCCTTAAGCAATATTTTGATCTACAGAACCAACCATGATTGAACAATGAATTGCCTAATTATCCTAAATTAATCTAAGTGAGCCTTTAAATGTCCCTTTATGCTAAATATTAATACCTTAAAAATATCTAGTCAAATAATATGTACTGCCATAATGGCAAAAATAAAAGAAATCAGTTAAATGAGTTATTAAAACTATTATGTTTAGAAAGTGTTGAAATATTCTCTCTGTTAAACAGAAATTGGGGGAAAAATATACAGGAGGCTAATAATTCTGACTTCAACTCCACATACAAAGTTGTCATCTTATTCTCAGTGGTCAGCTTTAGTTCTTGATGTAACTTAAGTGTTCATGGACGACTGAACTCATATATGTCACAGAATCCTTCTGACATTTCCAGAGCCTCTTTTTCTGACGCAAGTAAAAGGTAAAAGGGGAATGTGTTGGAGAGTTTAATCAGAGAGCGCATTAAGTACACAGAAAAAAAATGCTCTCTGGAAAAATGGCCTAGTTTCCTACCTGACACTTAGGTTAAACAAAGCAGACCCAGAAATCAAACACATTGCATAAATGTGCAGTGTCCCCAAAAGGTATGCAACTGCTAAATTTCAAATGAAATGACAAATGCACAGCTTTTTAAGATAAACATTTGGTTAGAGTTCTAATAGTAATAAAAAAGAAGTATTTGGACACTTTCTGGACACATCCATATTTTTAATTTTGTGAGTTACACTGGTTAATTTGAGCTGAACTCAGTGTTTCAAGTTAAAGCAGCAGTAAGTGATTTATGGGAATCACCGTTGAAGACTTTAATCAACATCTTAACAATTCTGTGAATATTTTGCTAGTTGTATTTTCTGTGATTTATTTCTTGCAAGAGAGTCAGCAATTCACTTCTCTCTTGAAGATTAACAGATATCATTATCAGATATATGATCCATTTAAAATGACAAGGGAGAAATAAACACTGTTGATGAAGTGTAAATATTAAATAAGCAAATATTAATTTATCAGTGCAAATCAATGGATTTTCATTTTAAAAGCTTAAAGCCAGTTTATCATTTATATTTATATATAATTGACAATACAGAACTATTTTAATATATAAAGTATAAATGATTATAAGAGCGGCGCAGTGGGTAGCACAATCACATCACAGCAAGAAGGTTGCTGGTTCGAGCCCCGGCTGGGTCAGTTGCCATCTCTGTGTGGAGTTCTTCCCGTGTTCGCGCAGGTTTCCTCCGGATGCTCCGGTTTCCCCCACAATTTAAAAAAAACCATGTGATATAGGTGAATTGGGTAGGCTAAATTGTCTGTAGTGTATGTGTGTGAATGAGTGTGTATATGTTGGGTAAGTTGGCGGTTCATTCCTCTGCGGTGAGCCCTGATTAATAAAGGCACTAAGCCGAAAAGAAAACGTATGAATGAATAAATAAATAATTATAATTCATGTTATCTAAATACATTAGCAATAAAAGTACATTTTGACTGAAACACCTTTAATATAAAAGGCTTTAATTTGCAGCAAAAAATATGCTTGAGGGGTGTATTTATATGTGTATATTTTAACTGGTTTTTGTTGCCATGGTAACTTACACTACATGACTGACCTGATCGCAAACCCAAACTGGACCAATCAACTGTATGTATGTGTGTCATCCGAGTATTTCAGAAACTGCTGATCTATTAGGATTTTCACACAGAACCATCTCTAGGGTTTACAGAGAATGCATGGTCCGAAAAAGTGAAAATATCCAGTGAACGGCAGTTCTGTGGGCGCAAATGCCTTGTTGATGCCAGAGAATGGACAGGCTGGTTGGAGCTGATAGAAAGGCAACAGTAAATCAAATATCCACTCATTACAACTGAGGTATGCAGAAGAGCATCTCTGAACGCACAACATGTCCAACCTTGAGGCAGATGGGCTACAGCAGTATGAGACCACACTGAGTGCCACTCCTGTCAGCTAAGAACAGAAAATTGAGGCTACAGTTCACACAGGCTCACCAAAATTGAAGAATAGAAGATTGGATAATGTTGCCTGGTCTGATGAGTCTCGATTTCTGCTGCAAGATTTGGATGGTAAGGTCAGAAATTGGCGTCAACATCATGAAAGCATGGATCCATCCTGCCTTGTCTCAACGGTTCAGGCTGGTGTAATGGTGTGGAGGATTTTTCTTGGCACACTTTAGGCCCATTAGTACCAATTGAGCATTGTGTCAACGCCACATTGTTGCTGACCATGTCCATCCCTTTATAACCACAGCATAAAGCGCAAATCATCTCAGACTGGCTTGAACAAGACAATGAGTTCACTGTTCTCAAATGGCCTCCACAGTCACCAGAACTCAATCCAATAGAGCACCTTTGGGATGTGGTGGAATGGGACATTCGTATCATGGATGTGCAGCAAACAAATCTGCAACAACTGCGTGATGCTATGATGTCCATATTGACCAAATTCTCTGAGGAAAATTTCCAGTGCCTTGTTGAATCTATGCCATGAATGATTAAGGCAGTCCTGAATGCAAGAGGGGGTCTAGCCCCCTTTTGGTATGGTGTACCTAACAAAGTGGCTGACAGCTGATTGGTCCACTTTGGGTTTGTGATCAGGTCAGCCATTTAGTGTAAGTAACCATGGCAACAACAGCAAATTAAAATCAAATTCTTGAACCTGGAAAACTTTTCTCAAAGCCTCAAACAATTTTTAATCAATTTAGATTCAATATTTAATGCCATAAGTTGTCAACAATTCCACGATGTCTAGAGTGTATGTACAAGTTTCTAAATGTTAACCACATTAGACCAGTTCACTTGCAACATCTGAAGACCCCAATGTGATCACACTGCCACACATTACTTATCTTTTTTAAATAAATGGAAATAAAAAAAGCCGTTCCACATGCAGACTCTAGGCATCTAAAGCACATCTAAAGGTTCATGTTTGGCTGGAGAGAGATCAAGTGCACAATGATGCAAAGCAGCTTACAGTGGGACATCTGGGTAGAGGATTGCATCATGTAAGGAACACAGATGGATGAGTCACTGAGCCGTCAGCCTTGACATCCTGTCAGTCAGAACCTGCAGGTCTTATGGCTGTGCAAGATTGTCTGTTATTTTCAGGGCCACATTATTTGCGAGACTCGTAAAAAACACAGTTAATAAGCAGTAGGTAATACACCATAAAGATGTAGTAAACATTTGAGGGCGTGATTCCTCGAGTTAAAGCAGGAAATTTAAAGAATTCAAAACATGACAATGAGGAAGACTGAATGTCACAGAAGGTAAAGCAAGATACCTCTTTGTTGTTCTACATAGTTGTGGTTTAAGGTGTAGATACTGTATACCTGCAGTGAAGATTTTTTTTTTTCCTGGAGAAAATAAATTTGAATTACCTGTGCAGCAGGTTTACTGTTAGCAATGGCAGGAACACTGCTTACAGAAACATTTAGTGTTGTACGCTTTCTTAATAACAATCTAAACCTTCAGCTAAAATAACAGAGACAGCTATTAAAAGCACAATGTGTAATTTTTTTTCTATTAATATATATGAATAATACTAATAATACATTTTATTTATGATGAGCTTTTATTCAACTTAAAGCGCTACAAGATATACAATAACAAATAAAAATGCAGTGAATTACAAGCTTGCATAAAATCCCAGTAAGAAGCCAGAAGTCACCCCGCAAAAAGAACAATAAATGAGCAAAAAATAATAATAATAATAAATATGTGTATAATATTTTAATATATAATATTAAAATAATATAATATATAATATAGTAATAATAATTATATTTTACTGACTTATGTACTTATTATCCCAAATGTTTTGTAGAATTTTCTCATCTACAAAAATAAGTGATTTTTATGTGAAACAGTGTGTGATTTTTGGCCATGCTAATGACATCTATTTCTGAAATGTCTTTATAATAAATCCTGATAAACAACTACATAGACTACAGTTAATTCAGAATTCAGCTGCCAGGATAGTTACCTGCTCGCGTACTTCTTATCACATTACTGCAATTCTCTTTCACCTTCACTGGCTCCCTGTTCACTATCGTATACAATACAAAATCCTCCCCTTAACATTCAAAGCCCTTCATAACCTGGCCCCCCACTATCTGATCTTCTTCATTTGTACTCTCCTTCACGCTCACTGAGATCATCTTAAAGTGTGGGACAGATAACAGTTCAGCAGAAGATGAAGTCATTTGGTGGCAGGGCTTTTAGTTGTACAGCAGCAAAGTTATGGAATTCCCTGCTTTTGCACATTTGCCAGATGTACTTTATTTCCAATTTTAAATATCAGATAAAAACGTTTTTGTTTAGGATAGCTTTTAATAATTTGCGGGTTTAATTTTACGCTTATTGTTAATTTTACTGCTTGTATTTTTATGATGTGCTTGTGATCTGCAGCAAGGTGTCCTTGAGTGCTTTGAAAGGCGCCTAGAAATAAAAGGTATTATTTTTATTATAAAACACCAAAAGATGCTTTAATATGTTGTACGTTTTATTAGACTACACAGAGCAGCTTCATAACAACCTTAAATGTATGTATATGATAAAACAGTGCTGTTTATCCCCACGTGATCACAGGTGGATGAACTGGAAGCTGTCAACTGTGGCATAATAAAAGATGCGCTGCTTTTTTTATGTGCCGCTTCACACTCGTCTTTCATCATTATTTGCTTCACTGTTTTTCTCGTTTCATTTTAATGGCTTTCAGCCATACTGAGCTTCATACTACCATGAAGTTTTTACTACTTTCATGAACATGATTTCTATTGGGCAGGGGACATGAAATGTAATAAAGATGACAACTCCATTGATTCCACACTCGTTTACAATAATACATTTTAGTTTTAAATTGGCGTTTTAGAAAGAAGACGATCCACGTCCACAATGGCGTTTCACTTAGCAGTTCTGAAAAATTTTTTGATCACACTGTTGACCACCGAAAAAGCACATCATGTGACCACACACACTCTTAAATGCGCTGCAGTGTCTTAGGACGTGTGAGCTCCAAGCAGTCAGCAGGTGCTTTAAGCACACCTCCCCAGGTGAGGGCAGCGCACATTGAACAGTTCATCAAGGATCTACCGTTGGATCTCATCTCACTATAGTGGTTAAACATGATATTTAATTAACATTGTTATTTATTTAACCACGCTTCGTTCTTTTGAATCTATTACTTGTTCTCAGGTAACGTGTTTTGAGTGTAAAGATAAGTTAATATATTATTTTATGCAAACACGTACACTGATTCGCCACATTTGTTTAAACTTATTGCACTTGATACTCATATAATGGCCATTACTGATTATTAAAACTGATATTCAGCTAAAGAGAGGGTGTGTTTAGAAATTTTCACTTAAAATAAAAGGAGGCAGCTTTATTATACTCCATTTGTTATAAATATGCATACAGTGATGATGACGGTCATATAAATGTGTAGCTGATGCCTTAACATTTTTGGTGTTTGTTAAATTGTTAATATCAAGATAAAAATAGGCAGTTGTTTTGATTTTGTTGTTAAGATTAACAACGTAGCCAGGGTCATTTGAATGAGGTTATAAACTACACTGTTCCCTTTTAAGATTTACCCTACGTGTCCTCAAGAGTTGTTTTTCAAATCAAACTTGCCAAGTCTGAACTTACAAAGAAAGGGTGCAAGAATGAACTTTCTGTACCTAATAGTGAGAAAAAAAGCCCCAATCAGGTAGCAAATGTCTGCAGCCATGCCTCCATTTTCAGATGTGTCTGTTTTCCCCCATCCACACTGACACAGAGAAGCTGCATTTTAAAACCAAACGCAATTTCAGCGTTTCCAAAATGCTTCAGAGCTTAAAAAACTCAGCATTTGCCATGATATATATATATATATATATATATATATATATATATATATATATATATATATATATATATATATATATATATATATATATATATAAAATGTCTTTTTATTACACATACAACAATAATGGCATAATGGTGTTTTGGTTAGTGTGTTGACACATGCAACCTGGTGCTCCCAGCGACCCAAGCTCGAATCCTACCTTGAGATGCTGTGTTGATCTGTCCCCTCTCTCTGCTCCCCAGGCTTTCCTGTCAATACTTTCACTGTCTTATTCATTAAAGGTGAAAAACATTTTTTTCTAAAATTAGTTTTTTTTTGCTTGGACTTTATCAGGGCCTTTAAGTTGTAGTGTTATTTTATTCCTTTTTAGGGATTGAGAAAAAAACTAAAACTGCTTAGAAAAAGAAAACAGTGTGACAAAAATTTATTTTATAATAGTTGGTTGAACTTTTGGCAACGCAGTGGCACAGTAGGTAACGCTGTCGCCTCACAGCAAGAAGGTTGCTGGTTCAAGCCTCGGCTGGGTCAGTTGGCGTTTCTGTGTGGCGTTCGCGCTGCGTTCGTTTGGGTTTCCTCCGGGTGCTCTGGTTACCCCCACAGTCCAAAGAGATGTGGTACAGGTGAAGCTAAATTGTGTGTAGTGTATGAGTGTGAATGAGTGTATGTGGATGTTTCCCAGAGATGGGTTGCTGCTGAAAGGGCACCCACGGCGTAAAAACATGCTGGATAAGTTGGTGGTTCATTACGCTGTGGTGACCTCACATCAATGAAGAGATTAAGTTGAAAAGTAAATGAATGAATTGATGGTTGAACTTTGACCAAAACACTACAAAACATGAGATTATTTGAGTCATGTCAAAAGGAAAAACAGTAAAACTCCAGAAAAAAATAAAAATCAATTACAATCAATACAAATCAATGATTTAATAGCAATGTAAACAATTTTATTAGAATTTTAACTGTTTGTTAAAGGTGATCTGATTTTGAATCCCATTTTGACACTGTTATATTCGGGATGAATGGCAACATACCATGTATTGCAACAAGTTTTAAGGAATAATTACAAATACTGCAGGCTGGCATGGCATTTCAACATTACTGACAAATCCACGATTTGAATTAAATTAAACATGTTGAAACAAAATAAACGAGAAACATTCTGTCAAATATAATGAAACAGCATTTAATCCTCATACCATCATATCAGTAATATTTTTCTTCGACACACATTTGCTCTTGGACACAAGGAACAAAAGGCTTTTGCTTTTCCCTGGAAGAACAGACTTTCATTTACAGTCTGCAACAACAACAATTTGAGCCACGGAACAACCTGATGAATGATCTATTCAAACAAATATCAGAATATTAGCAGCGTGAACAGTACAAAAACAATCTTTATACAAGCTGAAATAGTTCTTCAAAGCTCATTTCATCAGCTGATTAAGCGTGTTGAAGATAGAAATTTGGATTTCAGATATTATTTTGGCAGGTTGCTCAGTGTTGCAAAGCAAGCCTTTTTTGTGCATAAGTTTGTACGCAATATACAAAAATTATAGAAAGAAAAATCTCATATTAATTTTATCTTGCAATAACATTTGATTTACAAGGTCATCAATCCCAGGAACTTAAACAGGTAAACATCCATGCCTTTATTTATGAGGACAAAAGAGACGCTCTGATTAGCAGGTCAGGCACGTATATTAGACTATAACTAACCTCAATGTCAAAAATGCTTCATTGGACTGACTTAATTTTTTAGGGTAAGTGGTTGTAAACAATTTATATGGGCTGAAATTAAAGAAAAAAAAAATATTTGTAATGTTCAACTTAATTGCTTGTTTAAATTCAGCCCATATAAATTGTTTGCAACCAAATATTCAGCAGAAAACATGATTTAAAATAAGCTATTACATTGAGTTTAGTAACTGTAATCAAATTACACAAATTTAAAATGTAATTCCTTACATTACTGCGTTCCTCAAAAATGTAATTAGAATACAGTATGCGTTACAGAGGAAAGCCTTACGCCCCATTCACACAGAGCGTCAGCGCCAACGATTCCCATTCTCTTTGAATGGGTGACGTCAGGCTTTGCTGAACTGCATTGTGGATCAATCTGCGCTGCTTCAGCCAATCAGATTGCTTTATGCAAATGCAAAATTGCTTTATGCAAATCCCCCATGTGGAGAGGTAAGCATGATTGAACGCCCAATGAGGGGGGAGAGCATGCTCAGAGCCCGGCAGCTAATCAGCAGGCCAATCAGAAATAATAAATAACACCTGTTATTGATTGCAATTTTAGCCACCACAACACCGTAGCTGTGTGTGTGTGTGTGTGCTCTTTTATCTCCTTTTGTTCTCCTTAAGAGTGGTGTCTCTCCGGCCCAATTACAAGAATAACAGGTGTTATTCATTATTTCTGATTGGCCTGCCGATTAGCCACCAGGCTCTGAATATGCTCTCCCCCCTCATTGGGTGTTCGATCATGCTTACCTCTCCACACCCCGCTCAGACAGTAGCCGATTGCGGACTAATTTCATTGGCTGACGCTGCTATGACGATCGCATCAGCCCCAACTTCAGATACGCCCTCAGTCAAGGTTTGATGCTGAAGCCCATGTGTGAATGCACGGTTACACCCAACTCTGGTGTCAACACATGCACTCTTGTGCTCACGGCGACCCAAGTTTGATTCCCGCCTCGACGTACTGTGGCCCTCCTTCCCCTCTCTCTGCTTCCAATGCTTTCCTGTCAATACTCTCTAGTCCTATCTATTAAAGGTGAGAACCCAAAAATAATAATTAATTTCTTTAATTAGTTCTTTTTTCTTTTCTTTTTTTTTGCTTTAACTATATCAGGGCCTTTAAGTTGCACAATGTTTTTTCTTAAATTTTTTTTTTTTAATGCGGTTGTGTTTTTAGGACTTGAGAAAATACTAAAACTGTAAAAAAAGAAAAGAAAAAAAAAGAAAAAAAGGAAATACAGAGTGTGGGAAAATTAATTTTTGAAATAGTTGGCTGACCACAACACTGCAAAATGTGACAGAGCTTATTTGAGTTGTGTCAAAAGAATGACTCCATAAAATAATAAAAATCAATGACGATCAATGATTTAATAGCAAAGTAAACACTTTTTATTAGAATTTTAGCTGTTTGTTCAAAGTGATGTGGTTTTTAATCCCATTTTAACAACTTTTAACAAGATAAAGGTTCTGTTATTCAGATTGAATGGCAACATATTTCAACAAGTTTTACAAATACTGCAGGATGACACTTTCAGATATAATGAAACAACAATCAATCCACGTCGTCTTTTTTGTACCATCATATCAGTCAAACACACATTTGCTTGTGGACACCAGGAAAAACAAGCTTTTACTTTTCCCTGGAAGAACCGACTTTCATTTAATATCTGTGTAATGACAACAATTTGAGCTACATGACCCGATGAATTCTCTATTCTCCAAACAAAAATCAGAATATTAGCGGTGTGAACAATACAAAACAGTAACGTTCGAGGTTACAGAAGTAACCCTTCGTTCCCCGAGGAAGGGAACGGAAGTGCCATGAATGGGAGGATTCGTATCAGAAGCCGCTTATCTGGAGAGTATTGAACGGGCCAATGAATGAAATTAATTGGCAGCGTAAGCTTGCGCAGGTGTGCGACATCTGCAATCATCTCAGCATATAAGCACACCTGAAGCCAGCAGACGCCATCCTTTTAAGCTGAAGAGACTTTCAAACAGCTAAGGGACAGTCATTATGGCGACGGAATATGGCACTTCCGTTCCCCTCCTCGGGGAACGAAGGGTTACTTCTGTAACCTCGAACGTTCCCCTTCGGTTGGGGAACTTCAGTGCCATGAATGGGAGAATATGGAAAGCGCCATAATGACTGCACCTTACCAACACCCCCGATGAGGAGATAGTCAAGCAAGCGTGACGCACCCACATCATGGGGGGCGCGGTCCTCCAACGTGTCCCTGGCCCTAATTTATCCTACTTCAACAGAAGTTTTACGGATTTAGATATATTTTTTGGGAAGTCGTGAGCATCTAGATAATTCTAGGAAATACGACAGTACGTTGGGAAGCGTGCAATCCCGATAGGGAGGACGCTGCGGAGGCCATCCGTTACCCAAGGGGGGGATAGATGGCAGAATTTACCTATGGACTAGCCCTAAAAAGGGGGAGTACGCATAGCAAAGAGTGGTTAGCGGAGAGGGAAGACACGGGTCCGCCCAGGGGGGGGACTTAACCGTGGCGGAATAAGCATATGGGATCGCCTAGTGGGGATCACGCATAGCAGGCACCTATACCCAAAACGCGGGCTGACCAGCGGGCAGACCTACAACGTAGTGGGCCAGCAAGTGACTCCTCCGCTGAGTCAGTGCTGGGGGCCACGGAGGAATCTGCAGGGCTCACCTGACGGGGAACTTTACTGACAGATAAAAAAGGCGCACGTACCTCCGTGTTAGGGAGAATGGCGCAGCAAGCGTGTTTCAACACCCTACCGAGTTGTCTCCTCAATCACCAAAGGGTTACCTAATACCCTTGAGGAAACCGGCTCCACTCGCAGATTGTAAAACCTTGCAAATGTGTTGGGTGTCGCCCAGCCCGCAGCTCTACAGATGTCTGTTAGAGAGGCGCCGCGTGCACGCGCCCAAGAGGATGCAACGCTCCGAGTGGAGTGTGCACGTATTCCCGGGGGACACGGCTGACCTCGACTCGAATAAGCGAGTGAAATGGCATCCACAATCCAGTGGGATAATCTTTGTTTCGATACGGCACTTCCCTGCTGCCGACCGCCATAACAGACAAAGAGCTGCTCAGATGATCTAAAATTCTGAGTACGGTCCACATAAATGCGCAGAGCGCGAACTGGACAAAGTAAAGAAAGGGCTGGGTCTGCCTCCTCCGGGGATCTCTAAAGGGGGTGGTAGGAACCTTGGGCACATAACCGGGGCGGGGTCTCAGGATAACGTGAGAGTAATCCGGCCCGAATTCCAGGCACGAGTCACTGACCGAAAATGCCTCCAGGTCCCCGACCCTCTTGATGGAGGCCAACGCAACCAGCAGAGCTGTCTTCAGGGACAGAAAACTTAGAGATACTGATTCGAGTGGCTCAAAGGGATCGGATCGCAGACTCGTGAGAACGAGGGCGAGATCCCAAGAGGGCATGAGAGGGGGGCGAGATGGATTAATTCGCCTAACACCCCTAAGGAACTGGATGACCAGGTTATGCTTTCCCACGGTGCCGCCAGCTACCGCGCTATGATAAGCGGAGATGGCGGCCACGTAAACCTTGAGAGTGGAGGGCGACAGCCTGCTGTCCAACTTCTCTTGAAGGAAAGAGAGCACAACACTAATCTGGCAATTTCGGGGGTCTTCTCTGCGAGAGACGCACCATTCAGTGAATAGACTCCACTTCAGGGCGTAGGCGCGCCTCGTGGAGGGGGCTCTAGCCTGAGTGATGGTATTAACCACCGCAGTCGGTAGGTTACCTAAGTCTTCCTCGCGTCTAGGGACCACACGTGGAGGTTCCAAAGATCGGGGCGAGGGTGCCAGATGGTGCCCTGTCCCTGAGAGAGTAGGTCCTCTCTCAAAGGGATCCGCCAGGGGAGGGCCGTCGCGAGGAGTGAGAGCTCTGATATCCAGGTCCGGTTGGGCCAAAGGGGCGCAACTAGCAGAACCTGTTCCTCGTCCTCCCTGACCTTGCACAGAAACTGCGCGAGCAGGCTCACTGGGGGAAACGCATACTTGCGCATGCCCCGAGGCCAGCTGTGGGCCAGTGCATCCGTGCCGAGAGAGCCCTCGGTCAGGGAAAAAAACAACTGGCAGTGAGCGTTCTCGGGGGAAGCAAACAGATCGATCTGGGCCTCCCCGAATCGCGCCCATATCAGCTGAACAGACTCGGGGTGGAGTCTCCATTCTCCAGGGCGTAACAGCTGTCGTGAGAGCGCATCGGCTGCACGATTGAGCGTGCCTGGGACGTGAATGGCGCGCAGCGATTTCAGCCGCGGGTGACTCCAGAGGAGCAGACGGCGGGCGAGCTGAGACATGCGGCGAGAGCGCATACCCCCCATGCGGTTGATATACGCCGCCGCCGCCGTACTGTCCGTCCTGACCAGCACGTGTTGCCGCTCCAGCACCGGTAAAAAGCGGTGGAGAGCGAGGAACACTGCCAACAGCTCTAGGCGATTGATATGCCAATGCAGCTGGGCACCCTTCCAGAGGCCCGCAGCCGCATGCCCGCGACACACGGCCCCCCAACCCGTGTTGGAAGCGTCTGTTGAAACAACAACATGGCTGGACGCCTGTCCTAGAGGCACACCGGCCTGTAGGAACGAGGGGTCGTTCCAAGGGCTGAGGGCGCGGCGACACAGCGCAGTAACCGAGACCCGGTGTGTGCCCGCGTGCCATGCGCGTCTGGGGACCCGATCGTGAAGCCAGTGCTGAAGTGGTCTCATATGGAGCAACCCGAGCGGCGTGACGGCGGCTGCGGATGCCATATGCCCCAGGAGCCTCTGAAAGAACTTCAGTGGGACCACTAGTTTGCTGTCGAGCTCCCTCAGACAGTTCAGCAACAGGCGAGCGCGTTCCTCGGAGAGGTGCGCTACCATGGTGATCGAGTCCAGCTCCATCCCAAGAAAAGAAATCCTCTGCACGGGGGCGAGTTTGCTCTTTTCTCGGTTGACCTGAAGCCCCAGTAGGCGGAGATGCCGAAGCACCTCGTCCCTGTGCACAATCAATTGCTCCCGCGAGTGGGCTAAAATCAGCCAGTCGTCGAGATAACTGAGTATGCGAATGCCCGCGAGCCGAAGGGGCGCTAGGGCACCCTCCGCGAGTTTGGTGAAGACCCGCGGAGACAGAGAGAGCCCGAAGGGGAGGACCTTGTACTGCCACGCTCGACCCTCGAACGCAAACCGCAGAAATTGGCGGTGGCGTGGAAGAATGGAGACATGGAAATACGCGTCCTTCAGGTCTATGGCTGCAAACCAATCCCGAGGACGAACGCATTGGAGAATGCGCCTCTGCGTGAGCATTCTGAACGGCAGCTTGTGCAGACAGCGGTTCAAAACGCGCAGATCTAGGATTGGCCGTGACCCACCGCTCTTTTTGGGTACGATGAAGTATGGGCTGTAAAACCCACTCTCCATCTCGGCTGGAGGCACCGGCTCGATTGCACCCTTCGCCAGGAGGGCAGCAATCTCCTCTCGCAAGACAGGGGCGGACAGGGGGTTGACCCTGGAGAAATACACGCCCGTAAACTTGGGGGGCCGTTTCGCGAACTGAATCGCGTAACCGAGTCTGATTGTGCGTATGAGCCACCGCGAGGGGCTGGCCCGCGCTAACCAGGCAGGCAGAGCCCTCGCTAATGGAGTCATCGCTACAATCGCTGACGTACCAGCGGTGGGGCAGCGCGGAGTGGGTGTGCTGATCCGGGAAGCACGAGGGTCCCGCAGAAAAGCTGGAGGAGAGCGATTCGCTCTGGCTCCGCACCCTGACTCCGGAGAGGGGGCTGGAGGGCTGAGGGAAGGGAGACCGTCCCCCCAGCGCTCGTGAGCCACTGGCGAAGCACGTAGAGTCTGCGAGCCGGAAGGCAGCGCGTCCCGGACTGGCAGAACTCATGCAGTCACATCCGGGGAAGGGAAAAAGTGCTCTTTTACTGATGTTTTGGTGGCACTGAAAAGTACCGTTGTTATCGGGGCCCCGCCCTCCAGCGGGGAAAGAGCAAGTTTCCTCTTCTCCGGATGGCCTGTCTCAGGGACGCTTCGCGGTCCGTTTACCGGACTTAACGGCGCCCTGGGCAGGAGGGGCTGCCTGCTTTCGAGGTGAACGCCGCGCCCGCTTGGCCGGAGGCGCAGGCGGGGGCGGGGCAGCACTCGTTGGCGGGCGCCCTCGGCGAGGAACAGCGGAGGTGGATGGCTCGGCGGGCGGAGCGGGCTTACGGCCACGCCGATAGATGACATTGCCCATCGCATCCGACTGCTCTTTCACCGCCTTGAATTCCTGGGTGAATTCACCGACAGTGTCGCCGAACAGGCCAGCCTGGGATATGGGCGAGTCAAGAAAGCGAACTTTGTCAACGTCGCGCATATCGGCCAGGTTTAGCCAGAGGTGGCGTTCCTGAACCACAAGTGTGGACATCGTCCTCCCCAGCGCACACGCGGCGGACTTAGTAGTCCGAAGAGCATAGTCGGTCGCGGTGCGCAGCTCATGTAATAAGCTTGGGTTGGACCCGCCCTCGTGCAGCTCGGCCAGCGCCTGCGCTTGGTAGCGCTGGTAGGTGGCCATCGCGTGCAAAGCAGAAGCAGCCTGGCCCGCAGCCTTATAAGCTCTGGCTCCGAGGGAGGCAGACAACCTACAGGCTTTGGACGGGAGGCGGGGCAAACCCCGCCACGTAGAGGCGCCGCGCGGACAAAGATTGACCGCGATAGCGCGCTCCACTGACGGGATCGCCTCATACCCCCTGGCAGCTCCGCCGTCAAGGGCGGTGAGGGCGGAGGCACTCGCAGCACGGGCAGAGAAAGGTGCCCTCCAGGACTGCGTGAGCCTACTGTGCACTTCCGGGAAGAAGGGGACGAGAGGCTTCGAAGGCTTCGCCTTCTGGTCCTCTACGTAGCACCCATCTAGTCGGTCCGGCCGCGGAGCTGGGGGATAAACCATCTCCAACCCCACGGCCGAAGCAGCCCGGGAAAGCACGGCTAACATGTCCGCTTCAGGATCCGATTTGACAGCGCTCACCTGCCCGGAGGGGGCGAGCGGGTCCGGATCTTCGTCGGACAGTGAAAGCCCACCCTCCGATGCCGCGGAGGACATCTGATCTCCGGTGTCAGCGAGTGTGAGAGCTACCATCTGGTTAGACGGATCACTCTCACCACCCGAAGCTTGGATGGAGCGCCGTGAGGAGCGAGAGGTCCGCGAGCCCGTGGGCGGCGGATTAGCTCCCGCTGAAACCCTCAGATCTGCCCGAGCGCCCGCTGCTTTTTTAGAACAGGAGGCAACTGGGGTGGCTCGCTCTCTTGCGAAAGTTAGCCGCGATCTTAGCTGTGCAACGGTCATGGCATCGCAATGACGACATGAACCGCCCGCGAGCACCGCATTAACATGCTGGACCCCCAAACATGCAATGCAGTGATCGTGTCCATCATCCGGAGACAGGAAACCCCCGCATCCAGAAACGCACAGTCGGAGCGCCATCCTGAAAAGGACGTGCTGCACGACTGTGTTGCTCTTTTAGGAAAGTTGCAACTATACGCACCGCTCTGGAGGACCGGACCCAAAGAACCGCAGGCAAGGGAGTAACCCAGCTCGACCGTCTGCCACCGCGAAGACCCACTCTGGACCGGGAGACACACTCGTTCGCTCTGAAGTGCTGATCAGCAAGAGGAACCCTCATCGACTCACTCAGAAAGGATCTGAAGCGAAAAGGATGGCGTCTGCTGGCTTCAGGTGTGCTTATATGCTGAGATGATTGCAGATGTCGCACACCTGCGCAAGCTTACGCTGCCAATTAATTTCATTCATTGGCCCGTTCAATACTCTCCAGATAAGCGGCTTCTGATACGAATCCTCCCATTCATGGCACTGAAGTTCCCCAACCGAAGGGGAACAATGTTTATACAAGCTGAAATAGCTCTTCAAAACTGAATCAACTAATTAAGCGTTGAAGATAGAAATTTGGATTTTAGATAATATTTTGGCAGGATGTTCAGTATTATAAGACTAGTCTTTTTGTGCACAATTTTGTACGCAATATAAAAATAATTAGACAAAGAACAATCTCATATTCATTTAGTTTTACACATTCATTACAATTATATACAAGGTCATCAATTCCAGGAACTTAAACAGGTCAATGTAAACATCCTGACCTTTATTTATGAGGACAGAAGAGACGCTCTGGTTAGCAGGTCAGGCATGTATATTAGACTATAACTAACCTCAATGTCAAAAATGCTTCATTGAATTTAATCTTTTTTAAAGGTAAGTGGTTGTACACAATTTATATAGGCTGAATTTAAACAAACAAATTACATTAAGTAACGTTTAACTTCATAAATTTAGCCTATATAAATAGTTTGCAACCACTTACCTTAAAAAAATGAGCAAATGCAATGAATCATTTGTTTTCATTGCACTGACAGCAATCAGATGTTCTGAATAAGATAGATTAATAACAAAATAACATCGAACAACAATCAAATTCACGATGGCATCTTTAAATGAATACAAAACTGCAGGAATACTGAAATGTTTCATTATGCAGGATCTTTCAATGGCAATTTCTTTTGGGAAATAACGAAATCAACAGCCTCGGACGCTCTGATTAGCATCATGACCGAACAAGTACCCTCTCTATCCTGTGCAGTATCTGCACTGATTAGATTGAAATCAAAAACTACATCAAAAACCTGGATATCTTTGTCCCCGCCTGGTTTACACTTACAAGGAGATCAGCATAAAGGTCGATCACAGTGAAGATTATATGCAAAGCATGCAGGCAGCGAGCCGCGTGGAAGTTAATAAACAGTCAAATGTGTCATGCTGCAAACAAACGTCTTTCATTCTATGAAAAGGTAGTTAGCTTGATAAATAATCACACAACAGTCTGGGGGAAAATATTCATGTGAAAGCTTATGCTGCACCTCAAAATAACGAAAAAAAAAGGGGGGGGGGTATTACCTATTAGCGATTAAAATAATTCATAAGACTATTATTATTATTGTATTTTATGACATAACTAAATTTGTGATATAAATCTACGTGTTTTCTTTTCATTTAATGATATAGTTCAACCAAATTTACTCATCATTTACCCACTGTCAAGTGTTTCCAAATCAGTTTTTTTTTCTGTACAATACAAAAGAAGATATTCTGGAGAATGTTGGAAACATTTTTCAAAATATGAAGAGTTCAGATGCAAAAACCTCTAAGTGCCATCTGAAATTTTCTCCTAAAATGAGCATCAAGCACTTATGTGTAGGTTCAGTAATTTCACTTTTATAGCAAAGAATATGTTACTTTCATTGCCTTTAACATGAAATAACTGAACACCAATATAAGAGGCTTAGAAAAATGCTCATTCTAGAAGAAAATTGCAGATGGCACCTTCAGATTTTTGCTTCTGAACTCTTCATTTTCTGTTCAACTAAAAAAACTTACCGTTTTGGTACAAATGTTAGTAAATAATGACAGTTTTCATTTTGGGTGAACTATCCCTTTAAATCACCAAGTATATTCATTACTATTTAATGTTTTTAAGCTTAGCAATTTTGTTTTAACAACAGAGCGGAGAAAATGTGCTTAATTAAGAAGATATGAGGTTCTGAACTATCCAGGCCCGGATTAAGAATTCTAGTCTACAGAGATTGAACTTATTTTTAAAGCATTTAAAGCACACTTTGAAAAAAAAAAATATCAATACAACTAGTGAAAATTAATGAATTTAAAATACTTGTTCAAATTCACTGGAGCAGTTCTAAAATTTATATTTAAAGGTATTTTAAATGTGTAACTTCTACATAATGCATATGATTTTGATATAACACCTCTCCAATCCAGTTCAATGAATCTGATTCTTCTATAATAAACACACTAATTAATGATTCCTACTTGTCTTCCTCGTGATGAAGAGTAGGCAAAATCGGATATGTGGTGGTGGATGGGGAGGGGAGGGGGGAGAAAAATGAGTTCATCAGACGCTGGATTCGAATCGGGTTCATGATCGAGTGAAAACAAGTTGCCATGCGCTTTACTAGCTACGCCACTCATGCTGCTGTGTGTCGCACTCTTTTGTTATTTTGTCTCTATCAATCAAATGGTGATGGGCAAAAATCACTCAGTTATCTTATTCCAACGAGGTGCGCTATTTGCTTTTAGCCTAAATAGACACTCCAAAATCAGCATTTTTCCCACCCTCGCAGGGGCCCACCAGTGCACACGGGGCACTGGGCCTGTGCCCATAATGCCCATTGGTTAATCCGGCCCTGGAACTATGCCTTTAAATCACTGCAAGCACAGTATATTAGTTACCATTTCAATTTAATTTATATAAATATTTTTCTGCAAATCAGTTTTGTTCCATTAAATCTAAGCTGAGAAAATGTGCATAACTGTAATTAAAATGATATGAGGATCTGAACAAATATTAGTCGTCCATAATAGCCATAATATAAATTTGATTTGTGGTGTAATGCGACCTTGAATATTTTGACCATTTTATTAAAACTCATCTTTCCCCTTGTCTCTGTGTTCGAACTCTTAAATCAAGTCGAAATCTATTTTGATGGTAAACAGGAAACCGCACAGGAACTACTAACCCAAGTAAATGTTCCTCTTCCACAACATTTGTCTCATGGTTCAGAGCTAAAACAGAAGCTGACAAATGTCCTCTGAAAGCCTGGATTTATTGCTTCAGAACAAAGCAACTTTGTGCGTTCTTGCTTTACTAGAGAGCTTGAAAACAATCCAGGCCTCTTTTTTTTCATGTCAAGATTCTGTGGCACGTTTAAAGACGACACACACAACAAAACCCCGATAAGGCTGACAGTTTATAGAAACGAAAAGGCTGACGGTGCAATCAAAATGAACTGAATGACCTCTGAAGAGCAAAAAAAAAAACATTCAATAAATCTGTGTTTCAAAATAGCAGTTCAGCAAGTTCCTGCAGGAAGGATTGTGCCAAAAAAGTACATAGTTCAAAAGTAGTCTAGTCCTATGGAAACAGGTGGAACAACTGTCGTTATCTCAACAAAAAAGGCTTTGTGGTGATATTGCTCTTTATTTTTTTTCCTGGATCTCGCCTCAAGACCAAACTGATAGACTTCATTGAGGTCAATGAAAAACTATTTTACACATACATGAAAAACTGGTTCTTACATCGCTAGCAGCTCATTTGAAAGTGTCCAAACTGCACAATCAGGGCACTTGGCATGTTATGAACAGAGTTGGCTGGCGTCTACAGGCTCAGCAGGGGTGAATGTGAGCGCGCAGACAGCTGTTTGGACACTAACGCCCATCTCATTGTCTACTTGAACACGCCGATCCTACGCCTTTCCAAAAGCTCATAGATTCCCAGCGTGAGCAAACAAACCCCAGACTAATGAGAGCTTTTGCTGCTCTGCTCTGCTGGATGGCACACTTGCATGAACCCGCGCTCATGCATGCTTTTCCAAACACATCATGAAGAGTCTTGCGAATCCGAGTCCCCTTGCTGAAACAGAACTTTCCCAGACTTCATCTCTCCTCGCTCTGTGGCCCCGTTGATCTCTCCTAGCGGCAAGTAGGAGTAGTCCGCCCTCTGCCTGCGCGCTTTGCATTTTCTGCACGTCTGGATAAGGTTACCAGTGAGGCTGGCCAGCAGCGACGTTGCCAGGATTGAGCAGACAACCAGCCAGCTTTGTCTGCACACACATAAACAAAACACTCGGAGGGTGAGGAGCTGCACTTTGACCTCTGACTCCACCGCCGATGCCCACGGCCTCCACAAAAGCACTCCAATGCAGCCATGGCAACTTTACACAATCCCTTACTTGCATGTGAAAGGCCGGGCCGACTAATAAATTCATCTGTGCCACTCTGTTGCCGCTGAGTTGTTTACCAGTACAGTCGGGGCAATTGGTTCAGACTTGTCAGAAAGCCTGTTCTGCTAAACACAGGCCTGGAATTTGTCAGAGTGATCTTTTTTCTCCATGGCAATAATTGAGTTAGTTCAAACATGCAGATAGGGAATGGTTTAAATGACAAGTAGGTTGAGATAAGATATTTTTAGGCCCCATGTCTGTTACTTTAAGGCAGGGGTGCCCAAACTTTTTCTTGTGAAAAGCCAAAAATCAAACATGATTGAGGGTGCAGGGCTGAAGGTAAATAAACCAAAATATTAGGGTGCTTTCACACCTACACTTTTGTTTCGGAACGTGTCTCGATTGCCCAGTTAGCGCGGTTCGATTGGCATATGTGAACAGGGCAATCGTGCTCTGTTCCGCGCCAAAGTAATCGCTCCGAGATCGCTTGAATGAGGTGGTCTCGGCTCGATTGAAACGAACCCTGGAGCGGTTCGATTACAGTGAGAAAGCGATCCGATCCGAGCGCGGTTATATCACAGTGTTTTATGGATATGTAATAGGCTTACGGCTATATGAAGAGAGAATTACGAGTAGGGCGGGAAGTTTCGCGAGTCTCCGGATGCCCGCAAACGAGTGATGATCTCCCGGTAATCTCGCGTCTCCCTCCCGGTCCTCAAATAGGCTACGTCGCGCACCCTTCTCACCCCTCCCCACCACATCTCTCCTTAGACACATCGCGCGCGCGCACCCTGTCAATCACCATCAAACCACCACCTCTCCTGACAGCTGAGCAGGATGCTGCAAAATAAACCCTGACACTCTGACCAATGTGAGGAGAGTTTACTCACACGTGACTTGTTTTAGCTCTTTTGGTCCGATTAGAAACTTTGCAATGTGAAAGCGAACCGCACCAAGAGCAAAGAGCAACAATGTAACATTTGTAATCTCTGTTTCAGAACAAATGAATCGATTCACAGGGGTGAAAGCACCCTTACATTAAAGTTGCCATGGTAATAATCTATTTTATTAATATTTAAAATATATAGAACATTTATTTAATTGTATTAATAATACAGTATATATATATCAGAATTATTGTATATAGTCAGAATTATCAGCCTCCCATTTAATTTTTTTTCTTTTTCATTTTTCCCAAATGATGTTTAACCAGTGGTGGAGAGAATACAAAAAAAATTATACTCAAGTAAAAGTACCATTACTTGCCTAAAAATGTAGTGAAAGTAGAGTAAAAGTATCTGTTGTAAATATTACTCAAAGTATGAGTAAAAAGCAGACCATTCAAAAGTACTCAAGAGTAATGAATGGTGAGTATTATGCTCGTAAAAGCTGATGCGTTTACATGTAATTTGTGGATGTGCGTAAACTTAGTGCATTTATTTATTGCCCATCAGGCACATAACGTCTTAAGATGTTAATATTAGGTTAGATTTGGGTTGTGACGTCAGGTGGTGACCAAAATTCAATGCCTAGCCAGCGTCTAAGGACAATCTTTTTTTGATCACCAACAACAATGTCAAATGGCTTTGATATTTGGTTAATTTTAGGTTGTATTAATAAGTGACCAAAATCCAACGTTTAGCCAACATACGCCATACTGACGTCAAACACTGACATTTATTCGTTAGGTATGGCAGCCAAAATTCAATGTTTGATAAACGTCATAGTGGTAACGTCCACACAATGCCAAGCTGTGAGATCATTAGACGTTAATATTTAGTTGATTTTTAGGTTGAACATTGGACAATGGCGTTAGCCTGACATTGAGTTCTGATGTTAACAGATTTTCATTACCAAACAAAATGCTACATCTCCAGGTTGAGGTACAATGCCAATCTGACGTTATGTTGACGTCTTGTGCCTGCTGGGTGTTTAAGGCTATTTCACACATCATACAGTAAACATCCGTTCTATTCTCATCAGTGACATGCAACTAAACAGTCTCTGATTCAATGTGTGTAAAAATTTTGGACATCTTCTTGGACACTTTTAATGCTTCCAAACAGTTTGCTGCGAGAAATTTCCTTATGATGCGAATTACTTTTTATGTGAGATTTGATTGGACAGGAATCACAGGACTGATTTTTCTAATCCTGATAGATAAGAAAAATAAAGTAGTGACTGCAAGTTGAAGGAAAGTATGGAGCAAAAGTACCTATACTGCACAAAAAATGTACACAAGGGAAAGTAAAAGTAAAGCAACTAGTTAATTTACACAACTTTGTTTAACAGAACGTACTACAATTAAAACATAATCCCATTTATAACACACTTGCGTTCCATGCTGAATACACAAGTTAAGATGCACCAGCCTTTTCCCTGATTTGCTCATGGATCATCTTTTGATTGACAGTGTTTACACTTTTAAAAATCTGATTCATCCACAACATTTAATTGACAGGTTTCATTTCAGTTTGCTTTTTTTTGTAGCCTAACGATTAAAACAAACAAACAAACAAAAAAAAAGGTAATGTTAAAATAACAAATGACAATCTCTGTTTATTCAATGTCTGCATTTGCCCCAACATTCTCCCTCTCTTCTCAGATGGAAATCAAAGGTTACCTTGAGCCAACTTTGGCCCACAGGCCCTAGTTTGGGCATCTCTGCTTTAAGATATACAAAAAAAACAACAAGATATAAGCTATAATTGATGTTAAACTTGATCAGTCGTGGTGATTTAAGCATGCTCGCTAATCTCAACTGAACGCAAACACAATTGATTTGTTTCTTTAATGCCAACTGCCCTCAGACCACAACTCAATACTTCACATTGATTAAAATGTGGGTGAAAGATTAGATGTTGCATTCTGGTCTCCATCTAATAAAATTGACCAAAAGGGAATTTAGTAGAATAAAACGGCTATAAAATGCAAATAAAGTGTGTGTTTTATTTTTTCTAATGTTTTATTTAAAAAATAAATTGCATAAGTTTAAATAAGCACAGCTCTAAAGTTTGTTTAAAGATATTTTTTGATATAAATAACAAACCATTTGATGACATCCAATATAATATTTAATGTGTTGTTACACTTTAACAATTTAAGAAGGTTTTTTATGCTCAGATTTTTGAGCATTCACACTTTTAATGCTTAAAGAACAACATTTTTTATTATATTGTTTTGACATAACTGAATGCTACACTTTTAAAAATCTATAAAACAAAAAATCCCATGACCAAACACCTAATTTTTGTATAGGAAAGCACTGTATAAATTAATAAAATGTGTAAAGAAGTGAAGACTTTATATCTAAAGTAGAAGCAAAGGGGCACATATTGACTGGTGTTTGTGTGTTTGTGTGTTTGTGTGTTTGTGTGTGTGTGTGTGTGTGTGTGTGTGTGTGTGTGTGTGTGTGTGTGTGTGTTTTATTGAACACTTACTCTGATAAATAGGGTCTGGGAGCCTGAGCTTCCTCCTCTTGTCTCCATTCCCTCCACATCTGGGTAGCCAAGCAGTGACCAGCTGAAAGATATGAGAACAAAACAATGTTTTTTTTTTTTCCTTTTTTTTTTTATAAAATGCCCTGTTACGACAACAACTCTCCCTCATGAGCATATTTCTCCTTTCACCCCTTTCCTAACTTCACATGAAACTGTGGAAACAAAGCAGAAAATATTAAATCAGTACTGTCCATGAAATCGAAATGTTTTGACCCAATTGTGGCTTTAGACATAAAGGTACAAGCACTTTATCAAAATGCGTTTTTATAAAAAATAAAAATAAAAATAAAAAGTTGCAACATTAAAAGTTTAGCTGACACAGAAGTCACATGCAGAACAGGCGGCTTTAATAATTGCTCAATGTGTAAATCCTGATGAGCTGCTAGTTTACACAATGTGTACAGAGAAATCATCATGCCATGATCATGTGGATTCCCATTGAAACAACTAAATTATTCATTATTCATATTGGACACTGACACAGAGTCAATAGAACAGGTTTAGCCCTGCTCATATCATTCTTAATAATAATTCTAAATGGTAACCAGCATTATTAAAAAGAAGTGAAAGTATCACAGAATGATACCAGAATATACTTGTATCTTCCAAATGTTCTGGATGTTAGTCTGTGCATGACTACGCATACGTTAAAGTCTAGCATCACAGTTCACTGCAGCTCACCAGGGAAAAAATGGTGAAAAATACAAAAGACAATCCATGTACATTCTTCTCTGAAGTAAATACGGCAACACTGTTGTGTCGCAACTGCAAGTTAGTTTGCCTGTCTTTAGTGATCTGGACTTGATAGTCTTGTTTTAGTTCAAATTTGACTCAATGTTGTGTTTAAACAACCCAGCCTTTTATAGTGTCCCAAAAAGCATAGCTTTAAAAAAAAATTGTAGTCCAACGAAGAAGGCCATACAGCATTCGAATTATAGCCAAAGATTTTGTTATAGCAGAGTGAATAAATAGTGAATTTTCTAATTAACTATATTGTAAAGACACATCAAGATAAATTCAGATAAAAAATCTGTAATTTAAAATTTTTTTCAGCAGCTGGGGTGCCAAAAAAAACCCTGTAAATTGTAAAGAAATTTCTATAATTGAATGTCCATTATTCAAAGGTAAATTTCTGTAATTTATTGGCCATTATTTTACATTTTATCTCCAGCACCCCAGTGCCACTGTAAAGAAATTACAGAAATTTTTTACAGTGTATGTATAGATTAAAGTATATATATATATATATATATATATATATATATATATATATATATATATATATATATATATATATATATATATATATATATATATATATATATATATATATTGTTGCATGTAAATAGAGTGACAGTTTTGGGAATGCCCCAATGATCAGAGTGCATGGCTTAAGTCAAACCATCTTTTTTTTCTTCTGTAAAATCCTCAATCATGTGGTGTCATTAAGATTATTTTGCTACTCTGTAAAGTCAGAGCCTACCTTATTCAAAATCGCAAAGCATGTTTTATATTTACAACTCCTAATTGGGCTGTTTCTGATAGCATGCATCCAATAACCAATGAGAGAGAGACAAACTTCACCTATCAGAGGTTGTGTGCTCTTATATTCAATACACGAGCCCATCACAAAAGTAGAGCACTGAAAAAAAAAAAAAAAGTTGTACACACATATCCATATTATATATACAGTGCATCTGGAAAGTATTGATAGTGCTTCACTTGTTCCACAATTTTTAATGTTACAGCTTTATTTCGAAATGGATTACATTTATTTATTTATTATTACACACAATACCCCATAATGACAATGTGAAAAAAATACTTTTTGAAATTGTTGCAAATTTATTAAAAAAAAAAAAAAAAACCTGAAAAATCACATGTACATAAGTATTCAGGATTGTCTCGAGGCACAAGGCTGGGGAAAGTTACAGAAAAATTTCTGCTGCTCTGAAAGTTCCAATGAGCACAGTGGCCTCCATCATGCGTAAGTGGAGGATGTTTGGAACCACCAAGACTCTTCCTAGAGCTGGCCGACCATCTAATCTGAGTGATTGGGGGGTGAAGGGCCTTAGTGAGGGAGGTGATCAATAGCCTTACGGTCACTCTGTCTAAGCTCCAGCATTCCTCTGTGGAGAGAGGAGAACCTTACAGAATGACAACCATCTGTGCGGCAATCCACCAATCAGGCCTGTATGGTAGAGTGGCTAGACAGAAGCCACCCCCCGACTGGAATTTGCCAAAAGGCATCTGAGGGACTCTCAGACCATAAGAAACAAAATTCTCTGGTCTGATGAGACTAAATTTGAACTCTTTGGAGTGAATACCAGGGGTTACGTTAGGAGAAAGCCAGGCACTGCTCATCACCAGGCTAATACCATCCCTACAGTGAAGCATGGTGGTGGAAGCATCATGCTGTATGGATGTTTTTCAGCAGCAAGAACTGGAAGACTAGTCAGTATAGAGGGAAAGATGAATGCAGCAATGTACAGAGACATCCTGAATGAAAACCTGCTTCAGAGTACTCTTGACTTCAGACTGGGGCGACGGTTCATCTTCCAGCAGGACAATGACCCAAAGCACACTGCCAAAATATCAATGGAGTGGCTTCACAACAACTCGGTCAATGTCCTTGAGTGGCCCAGCCAGAGCCCAGAACTAAATCCTATTCAACATCTCTGGAGAGATCTAAAAAAGGCTGTACACCATCACTCCGTATCCAACCTGACAGAGCTTGAGAGGTACTGCAGAGAGGAATGGGCAAAAAATGTCAGACAGGTGCGCCAAGCTTGTGCCATTATATTCAAAAACACTTGAGGCTGTAATTGCTGCCAAAGATGCATCAACAAAGTATAGAGCAAAGGCTGTGAATACTTATGTACATGTGATGTTTCAGGTTTTTTATTTTAAATAAACTTGCAACAATTTCAAAAACTCTCTTTTTCATATTGTCATTATGGGGTATTGTGTGCAGAATTTTGAAGAAATAAATCAATTTAATCCATTTTGGAATAAGGCTGTAACATAAAAAATGTGGAAGAAGTGAAGCGCTATGAATACTTTCCGGATGCACTGTATATATACAGTATATAGACAATTTCAATGTGGTGATGTCATTGGCCCATGAACACTTCCTGCTTGTTGTCAAACAGTTTAATTTTTGAAACAAAAAGCAGTAACTTAACATTCATACAGCAGTCATAACATTATTTATCAATATGAAGGCCTTTTTGGATTTTTGGAAGCTATGAAATTTAAAAATATAAAACAGGAATTACATTTGGATCATCGTTATTGCAGAACAGAACGCAAATTAGAAGAGTCACCTGACAACATTGATCATCCTCCGTATTTTTGGCCAAATTTCCTAGTATGTGGTTTCGGAGGATTATGCTGTTGAAAATCAATTGTAACTGTCCTTAATCAATTTAATCAATTTAGATTTTCAAATAGGACATACAACAGTGTAGACGATTTCATTTAACTTGTGTTTCCTAAAAAAACGTTTTGGAATTGGACATTTTTCATATTTGAAAAATGAACCTTGTTAAAGTGAAGTTATTTTTCCAGTTACAAGTTGCAAAATATGGTCTTTTGGGATGACATTTGGAGTTCAGAACATTACAGTTGTCACATTGTTTCAATAGATCAAGGAAAGAATAAATTGAATATTCTCCTGCTATGAAATCCTTCACGTGAAGGGAATAATTGAGGAGGCTGTCATACCGAAGACAGGCAGAGATGAGCAGAAAGCTCCTCACGTGCTCAGCAGATGGCAGATTTGGATCATAATGAGCCCGAGGTGTCAAGCGAAGGGCTGATGCTGAACACAGGGGGTTTGGGCTTTATTATTCTTCTGCAGGGAAGCTTGGGGATGCATCTTCTTCTCACGTTAAATGACAGAGGTCAGAGAGTTGGGACAAAATGAGCTGACAGTTTTTTTTTTCTTTTTAACACAAATAGCTTCTCTGTCACAGAGGTCATCAGCAACATGAAGGGCTGCTGCGTAGACTGTGATTCTGCAGGGTCTCTTTTCTCAGCAGCTCTTCTGCAAACAGCCGGCAGCTTTGTTTATCACACACCGTTTGACAATGTGTGTGCGAGTATGTGTGAGCATGCAAGTCTCAGTAGGGTAGTTGAATTTGTGACTGTGAATAGACAGCGATGGAAATTTAGAAATATTAAAAAGTATATAAAAAAAAAGAGCTTGCGTTTCATTAATTATTTATGCGATATTGATTTTTTAGAATAAAGCAACATTTCCATTTTTACAAAATTAAAACAATGGCAGTTAAAGTCCACATGAACTGGAAGCTGTGACAGTTTTTTTCCAATGTATTGTGACAGTTACTAGAAAAATGGAATATTAAATGTGAAACAGAGGACTTTTAAACAAATGTTATTGTATAGATGATTATGAAACCATATTGTAAATAGAGTTATAAATAGAGTTTTGTTAAAAGTTTAATAGAGATGGATTGTTGAAAACAAAAACATGTTTACAATTATTTAAGATCTACAACCCAATATTTCAGCGAATTTAAGACTCAAGGCCTAAAATTTTGTTTTTGAAATTTGAGACATTTTATGACATTTTAAAACCTTGTGGACACTCTGTAAAACATAGTTTAGCCTAAAAATTAATATAAACCTCTGAAATCATGAAACACTTTTGTTATTTTTAACCAAGAATGACAATAATATTTGCTTAATAAATTGTGACAGAAGAAATGCTGTTGTCAGGTCTAAGCCACTACTCATTTGAATTATTTATGTATTTATGTATTACTACTTTTTAGTAATATATATATATATATATATATATATATATATATATATATATATATATATATATATATATATATATATATATATATTGCACTCATGATTTTTTTTAAAGTATTACAGCGCTTTGTAAATGCCTATTATAACAATTTGATGAGTTATTACAATTGCAGAAATCCCCATTAGTTTACACACTAAAAAAATGTAAAGACAAAAAGTCAAGAGAACAAATGTTTTTATGTTGCTTTAACCTATTTTTAATAGTTTTTTACACAAACACATACAGCTGGGAAAATAAGTATTGAACACGTCATGTTTTTTCCTGGGAATGATATTTATATATAAAGGAGCTGTTGACATGGAATTGAAACAGATTTTGGTAAAAACACAAGCAATACAAACATAAATATAAAACAAAAAATAACTGAAAAATGAATTGTGTAATAACAATGAAATGACACAAGGAGAAAGTACTGAACAACTGAAATGTATTTCATACTTTATATCAAAGATGCTCAGAGTAGGGCTAAAGTTGGCCCATTGTAACCTTTTGATTTTGCCCACCATCCCATCTGACAGTGAAAATGATGAAAAGGGTTGGGGACAAATGATTTTAACACATGCAGAGATCATTATTTCTAATTTGACGTAACCTTTTTTTGTTTGTTTTATTGCTGAGCTACAAAATAAGCAAACTGTATTTAAATGTTAGAATTAAATGTTGTAAATTAATCAGATTAAAAAAAAAAGTGTAAATACTGCCACTCGACAGGTGAGCAAATCAAGGCAAAAACTAGCGTAATTCTGTTATCAATGAGGTTTTATTTTTTAATGTAATATGTTCATTATAAAATTATATACAATTCTGTATTAGTTAATATAAAGCAATGATTTATAGTCATTTTTAAACATTATGAAAAAAAAAAATTTGGAAATTACCCATGCTAACTATAAATACCATTCGACCCACTAGCCTCAATCAAGCTTGGTTTGTGGCCCTTCAGAAAAAAAAAGTTTGAGCACCCCTGCTTTATATAAAAGGCTTTTTAATGATGGCAGCTTCAAGACACCTCTCATATGGAGAATGAAGTTACATGCATTGGTCAAGTGTGAGTTTTTTTGGTCTAGATGGTTCTGTGGATCTCGTCTATCAAATCTGACTTTTATTTAGTATTTTCTATTGGATCCAAGTCAGGTGATTGGCTGGGCCATTCTACAGCTTGATTTTCTTTCTCTGAAAGCATTTGAGTGTTTCCTTTGATGTGTTTCAGATCATTATCTTGCTGAAATGTCCACTCAGGTTTCATCTTCATCATCCTGATAATGTAGATGTTGTACTGAAGCAACTTTCATTTACATATTAATTTACACTGAGGAATGGCAGATGGTTGCTGAAGAAATTCTAAGAGATTTCGGCTGCTGTCTGGACATTCACTGACTTTCTACACCTCCCTTTCTTCATTTGTTCAATACTTTTTCCCTGCATCATTTCATTTTACTACACATAACTTCATTTGTAACCTAATTAGATTGGTTTTCTCTGCATATTTGGATTTCTTTGGTTGTCATCAACATCTGGTGAAAATTCAAGTCAACAGCACCTTTAGAAAAATGTTTTCTGACAAAAATGGTGACGTGTTCAATACTTATTTTCAACTATAAATCAATTCTTTTTTTAAAAACACTATTACTGCATTAAATGGATGAATGAAATGAACAGCACTTGTGAAAATCAGCTCCAGCAAATCATGGCTCAGTGAAAGAAGGCTCATATTTCAGTCAAGTTGCGTGCCATGTTCAACAGTAGAGAGGTTTGGACAGACGCACACATATAGAAGGACAATGAGGAATGCTGATGGCTGAAGCTATAAGTAGAGAGAGTTATGTGCTGAGAAAGTGTGAACATTACCACTGATCTATAGAGACGTCACACCAGGAATGTGTTGTTTGCATGTCGTGTGAGTGCTAATAGGAGCTGGATCATACCTCTGTGAAGGCTGATGTTTCTCTCTCCCTGGTATGTGGTGTTGTAGCTTCCAGTGGCGGCGTCACATGGGCACATGTCCTGGCACTGGCAAAGCTGCTTACAATTCAGCCCATAGAATCCAATGGGGCATTCTGGAAACGCAAAGAGAGCATAGTGAGATTATCTGCTGCAAAATTAAAAACATCTTTTTATGGTTTGTTATAACATGTAAGATAACTCTCAGGTCAAGTCTGCAAAGTTTGACTCCATTTACACCAATTTAGTACATTAGAGATTAGACTGCACACCCCGCTCACAGGAGTCTCCATGGAAGCCAGCAGGACAGGTACACCGGCCGTGGACAGGATCACATGAGCCTCCATTTGCGCATGTGCATGTCTGATTGCAGCCATCGCCATACAAACCTGCTGTGCATACTGCAAACATACACACAGACAGTTCAACGTAGAAGTATGACGGCACTTCAGATGAACTTACAGGTCCAAAATCAATATATGACCATTGCTGACTGTAGCAGATATGTTGCAACCAACAGAACTCTTATATAAGAGTCTAACAGCAAATAGCCGGTCAGCTTTATTTGATAGTCTGAACCAGTATGACAGCCAAGCTGATGTAGTCTTTACCTTGGCTGCAGTATAAACCCATCCATCCAGCATCGCAAACACACCCGTCTGTTCAAGAAATCAAGTATAGGAGAGAAAGATAGAGAGATAGGAGAGTTACAAAACAACAAACAGTAGAACAATCTGCTTTTATTCACTTTAACAGAAGCAGTGTTAGCTCACATTATATTCCTGATTATTTCTCTGAAAATAGCTGGCAATTTCATGGTCAAAACATTACATATATAAGGAATAACTGACCACAAGCCATTTATTCATTCATTCATTTATTTTCAGCTTAGTCCCTATATTAATCAGGGGTCCCCACAGCGGAATGAACCGCCAACTTATCCAGCATATGTTTTACGCAGTGGATGCCCTTCCAGCTACAACCTGCACTGGCAAGCATTCATACACGCTCATTTTCACTCATACCCTACAGACAATTTAGCCTACCCAATTCAACTATAGCACATGTATTTGGACTTGTGGGGGAGACCGGAGCACCCAGTTTAAATTAAATTAAATTAATTAAATTAAATTAAATTAAATTAAAATGCATTAGATTCAATGAAATAAAATTAATTTAAATTAAATTAAATTAGTTTCCCAGAGATGGGTTGTGGCTGAAAGGCAAATTATATTGAATTAAATTAAATTTAATTTAATTTAATTTATAAAAGAGAATAGAACACAAATGAAAAGAAATAAAGCTATAAAAATAGAAATAAAATACAATAAAACAGAAACATATTTTATATATATTTTTATGTAATGTTACTATCTAAAAACAAATTTAAATACATTTTATTTTTGTGAATTAAATAACTTAAATCATTCGACACTATAATTGCTTTAAGAATGTAAGGAATAGCTGACAACGAGCCATTTAATTACTAGAGTACATTTACATCAATGCGACATTTAAATGCATTATATTTAAGTAAATAAAATTAAATAATATTTATTAATTATAATATGAAAGAAATAAAACAAAACAGAATAGAAAAGAAATAAAATGAAATAAAACTATAAATATATGTATTAATAATTTTAATAATTTTAACATTATTTTATTTTATGAATTAAATAATTTGAATCCTTCAGCATTGTGAGGTGGTACTGCAATGCTGTCATGACCTGCTTGGAAATAGCTGTTAATTTTCTCTCAACCGCCTGTAGTATAAACTGTATATATTAATGACTTCAATCAAAGTGTTACCGTAATGTCCCATAATGTAATATTAGTGCAATTATAATGTGTTATTTTTATAATGCAACAGGGAATTTATTGTATTTTTTATTATAATCTAGTTTATCAATGGCTAGAATTATTATTTAATTGTATTTTATGTTCATAAGAATACAGAAATATTGCACAAGTATGTAAGGAATAACTGACAATGAGCCATTTAATTATTATATAATAATGTATACCCGAGTTGGAGTCACATTTTGAAGGCATTGTTCACATGTTGTATTTCAGTTGTTGTAGAAATAGCTCCTAATAAATATCATACTAAGAATTAATTTTATTAAATTTATTTTTGTTAAATTTAATTTTAAAATAAGAAATAAAATACTTAAAAAATAGAAATAAAATTAAAATAAATCAAACAAAATAGAAAAAATATTATATTTTTTATAATTTAAATATAATATTAATAATTTTTATTATTAATAACATATTTTATTTTTTGAATTAAATAACTTAAATTATTCAACGTCATGATAGAGAAATAGTGCTGTCAAGACCTTCCTGGAAATCATAAAGCTATGTGTTTCTCTGAAAATAACTGCATGCCCTATAAATGTTCAGCCAATCTGAATCAAGCATTTAACATCATGTGGTATAAACTTTTACATTAAAGGCTTCAAGCAAAGTGTTACCACAATGTCCCATAATGTAATATTAGTCCAATAGACAGTGTGACTCACTCTCAGTACAGATCCCGTGTTCTCCACATTCAGCCTGGCATGTAAGATTGGCACATCCAGGCGTGCTCCAGCCATGCTGACACACACACTGGCCCTCCACACATCGCCCATGCCCACTGCAGTCCTCCGGCTGGCACAGTCTCTCGTGAATACACAGCACAGTGGATATGGCCCGCGGGCAGCGCCACTTTGAAGGGTTGCTGGAATTAATACAGAAATATTAGGTGCATATTGTAGCTCATTTATGTATATTTTGGCTGTTGTATTTACACACCAGTGGTCTGAAGGGTAGCTAGCCAGGGATCCGTTGAGGACATAAGTAGCTGATCCGCCTCCATCCAGATTAATAGCGTTCATGACATTCTGATCCTTTAGAAACTTTGCCACCTGCCAGAGGTTCATCCTTCAAAGACAGTGCTTTACTAAACCCGTGTAAAGCACACAACTCTAAAAATTCAACTGTACCAGAACTGCAGATGCGCCCAGACCATTCTCACTGTGGTTATATATTTTTTAAACAAAGCTGAAATTCATGAAAACTAAGCTGCAAAAATGGAGAATTCATAAATGAGATGCTTCATCCATGAATACACAAACATGATTGATATGCTAATTAGTGATTCATAATAAAAGTATTTTATTTAAAGATATTATGTATGTTTAATTAAAGTGGTATAACAAGTGAGCTTTAATTTAAAATAGTTTTGGTAAACCTTTTATGGTTTAGTTTTTAGTTAACTAATTTCTGAACAAATACATTGGCAAATTAAAATCTGTATATGTTAATCTTAATAAACGGACCCTGGGCTGACATGAATCAACAATGAATAGTTTGATTTTATTTAAATCAAGTGAACAAAGATTAATAGTGCAACAAATGTAAAGTTCTTTATCATTTAATATTATGCTAGTTCATGCATTAACTAGTTGTATTTTAATTAAATAAAGTTAAAGATTAATAGTGGAACAAACAAAATGCTTGTTGTATTTAATATTATGCTTTAACTAATGTATTTTTTTTGTAAGTTGTTCCTGTTTATTGTATTGTTAATGTATTAATTAACATAAAGTGAATTTTGAAATTTTATTGTGCCCTTTTGGGGTGATTTGTTCTGCAGCATAATGAATCTACAACACACAATTGAAGTCAGAATTATTAGCCCCCCTTTGAATTTTTTTTCTTTCTTTATTTAAATATTACCCAAACAATGTTGAACAAAGCCAGTGAATTTTCACTGTATGTCTAATAATATTTTTCCTTCTGGAGAAAGTCTTATTAATTTTATTTTGGCTAAAATTAAAGCAGTTTTGAATTTTTTAAACACCATTTTAAGGACAAAATCATTAGCCCCTTCAAGCTATATATTTTTTGATAGTCTACAGCAGGGGTGTCCAAACTTTTTGGGCCGAGGGCCAGATGCAAAAAATACAACGTTGTCGCGGGCCAAATTTTACATACATCACACAGACACGCGCATATATATATGAACTGCTGCTTAATTGAATGCATGTAATAGCGACACCCGGTGGTTATTTATTGAATTACGTTCATTTTTGTATAGCGGGCCAGATTCTATTGATATTTATAAAAAGCCTCGCGGGCCGCCACAAAACTGATTGCGGGCCGCAGATGGCCCGCGGGCCGTAGTTTGGACACGCCTGGTCTACAGAATAAACCATCGTTATACAACAACTTGCCTAATTACCATATTCTGCCTAGTTAAGCTATTTAACCAAGTTAAGCCTTTAAATGTCACTTTAGGCTGTATAGAAGTGTCTTGAAATATATCTAGTAAAATATTATTTAATATCAAAATGGCAAAGATAAAAGAAATCAGATATTAGAAATGAGTTATTAAAACTATAATGTTTAGAAATGTGTTGAAAAAATCCGCTCTCTGTTAAACAGAAATTAGGGAAAAAAATAAACAGAGGGGCTAATAATTCTGACTTCAACTGTATATACCACACCACACTTAAGATAAACATTACACTACATTAATAGAACTAAAAACAGCGGCTACTCATTAAAAGTCAGCAAATCAATAGCACAAGGAACAAATGAAAATTTAAATCTGTTGGCCTTGCCAAAGGGACCTTACACTGAGATCCTGTGGGAAAGGTTTGAAATGAATCAAAAGAGGATGCATTCTTTAACACCTGAATTTCATAAAACATGGATAACCCAGGCACTTTCACCCCTAATACTTTGCTGCAGTTATTTAAAACCTTAAACCGTGAGTTCTTCTGTTTTAAAAAAGCAAAGCAACAAATCAGTGAAAAGGCTCAAATTGATTCTACATAAGCCTTTTAAAGACCAACCATCAGAGTCCTATTAATATATATCTTAGCTAATTTCCACGGACAATAAGGACTTTGTTAGTCTGTCCTAAAATTGTTATTATTATCAAAAATAGTACCTACAGTTGAAACCAAAAGTTTACATGCACAAAAGGAACATAACCATTTGTAAAAAAAAATGTCTGAGGGTAAATTGTATTAAACGTTTACTATTTTAGGTTTATATTTTCTTTTAAACTGTATAAATGTTTTGGGTATCCTTCCACAAGCTTCTCACAATAGTTTGAAGGAATTTTGGCCCATTCCTCCTGACAGAATTGGTGTAATGGAGTCAGATTTGTTGGCTGTCTTGCTCGCACAAGCTTTTTCAACTCTGCCCACAAATTTTTTATAGGATTTAGTTCAGAGCTTTGTGATGGCCACTCCAAAAAATTCACTCTGTTGTCCTTAAAGCACATTTTTACTAATTTGGCAGTATGCTTAGGGTCATGGTCTGTTTGGAAGACCCATTTGTGGCTAAGGTTTAATTTCCTGGCTGATGTCTTGAGATGTTGCTTCAGTATTTCTACATAATGTTCTTTCTTCATGATGCCATCTATGCTGTGAAGTGGACCATTCCCTCCTGCAGCAAAACAGCCCAACAACATGATGCTGCCGCCCCCATACTTCACAGTTGGGATGGTGATCCTAGGCTTGTAAGCTTTCTCCTTTGTCATCCAATTGTAACACTGGTCATTATGGCCAAACAGTTCAATCTTAGTTCCATCAGATCACAGGACATGTCTCCAAAAATTATTCTTTTACCCAGTGTAATTTAGCAATTTGTAATCAGGCTTTTCTGTTGATTATGGCTTGTTGATTTTCCCATGTTGTCACACAAGGAAGCAGTGTGTTTGAGGTTTTCCTTCAATACTATTCAACAGCTGTGCCTCCAAATAACTCAAAAATTGTCAATTAGCCAGTCAGAAACTTCCAAAACGTTTTCACTATCATCTCAGCCTTTTCAGAGGCATAATAATCTTATTGTATGTAAACTTGACTTTTAAGAAAAGTTATAACAATTTCTAAAAAATATCTCTCTCATTATTTTGCTATTAAGCATAACAGAAAAAAATTTGATAATCCTGACTTACCTAAAAGGCAGTGCAGTGTATGTAAACTTCTGGTTTCAACTGTAGGTACTGATAACTTTTGACTAATTTGAACTTGTGCTGCACCCATGCTGAATATATTAAATCAAAATGACAGTAAAAATAATAATTTATTTCGATGATAGGGAAGTTAAAATGTCAGCATCATTACATTAGTATTCAGCGTTGAATACTAATTACAAAATTCCTGATTTGCTGCTTAAGAAACATTTCATCTTAATTAAAAATATAAAGTTGTGCTGTATAAAAACTGAATTCAAAATATCATCGATAAATTTAAAAAGAAAACATTCATAAAGAAGTGTTCTAATTTGTCTTTTTGAGAAATAAATCTCGGACAGGATCATTCTGGACTTTTTTTCTGGGTAAGAATCAATGTTTACAGCGATAAACAGCTGAAATCAGCTCAGGGTCAAAGTCCATTCTCACCCTCGTACATCCGTCTGACCATCGACGTGGAAGAGGATCAGTTTTCCCTCCTTATCATGACCGACTGCCGTACGGGCTGATATTACATCCACAAAGTGCCTAAAATTTCCTACAACATAAAGTTGACAATATTCTATTCAATACTTCACTATTAAGCTTCTGAGTATGCATGTGCTTAAATGCAGCAGGACTAAGAAGTAGATAAACAACATTTATTATATAATCGCACTTCTGAGGGGATCCTGTTCAATCTTACCGGTCTCCTGTGTTTTGTCACATTCTGCCTGGATGCTTTCATTGATGTAGATCTCACCCTTTCTCAGCAGCCACACCACACCACTGATCAACTGCACGAAGGGGTTTTCCTGATCTAGAATGTCATCCTCTGACAGGTAACTACAAAAATACAGAGCACAAAACACAAGAAAGAGGGAGAGAGTAAGATGGGGTGATGTGGCCTTGATTCTATACTTTATCAAGACACTTTTAAATGGCAAGAATATGTATAAAAAGTACAATGATAAATTCGATTCTTTTTTCTTTAGCTGTAGTGCCTCATTTGAAACATTTCAAAAGCATTACCCTTACATTACTGTTCTAAAGTTTATGGTTAGAGGTCAACACCGTTAAATGAACAAATAAATAATAATAATAAAAATATTTAGGGCAAAATTATTAGCCCTTCTGTGAATTTTTTTCTTTTTCAAAAATTTTGCAAAGTTTTAATAACTAATTTCTAAAAAACTCACTTCTTTTGTCTTTGCCATGATGACAGTATATAATATTTTACTAGTTGTTTTGCAAGATACACTATAATATTTAGCTTAAAGTGCAATTTAAAGGCTTTACACCTGGTATTAATATTGATACTGGTATTAACTGGTAAGCATGTTTAGTTAATTTGGCCAGTAGTGTTATGAGTTCTATAGCATGGAGGACGCAACCTGCAAAAACAATAAATAAATAAAAATGCAAATGAATAAATAAATCCACAAATCTCTGCATAAATAAAACAATAAAGTAATAAATACGCAAATGTATATAAATCTACAAATTCCTGCATAAATAAATATATAAATAACTATTAGTGCGATTAAATAATTATTTTTATTTTTTAACATTTATATATTTATTTATGCAGGAGTTTGTAGATTAATATATATATATATATATATATATATATATATATATATATATATATATATATATATATATATATATACACACACACACACACACACACACACACACACACACACACACACACACACACACACACACACACATTTGCGTAATTATTACTTTATTGTTATTTATGCAGGGATTTGTGGATTTATTCATTTATTTGCATTTTTATATACAGTATAGTTAAAGTCAGAATAATTAGCCCCGCTTAGAATTTAGTTTGTTTTCTTAAATATTCCCCAAATGAGGTTTACCAGAGCAAGGACATTTCGACAGTATGTCTGATAATATTTTTTCTTCTGGAGAAAGTCTTATTTTTTTTATTTCGGCTAGAATAAAAGCAGTTTTGGATTTTATTAAGAACCATTTTTAAGATCAAAATCATTAGCCCCTTTAAGCTATTATATCTAGTAAAACATTATTTACTGTCATCTTGGCAAAGATGAAATAAATCAGTTATTAAAAATGAGTAATTAAAACTATTATGTTTGAAATGTGTATGAAATGTGAATCTCTCCGTTCAACAGAAATTGGAGAAAAAAAATAAACAGGGGGGCTAATAATTCTGACTTTAACTATAAAAAATATATATTCTTTGAGTTTTTTTAATTAAAACAGTCAAAATGCAATTACTTTTTAACATTGTAAATGTCTGGCACTATTCATAAATGTAAAGTGTTTTTTAAAAAGTATAATTTTTTTAACAATAAATTATTTAATAAAGAAAACCTTACAAACTGCAAGCTTAAACTTAACTTATAAAACATTTTTAAGGGTCCATTGATGAACAGAACCATAAAATTAACATCATGTATTTGGAATAGAAATTGGACATTGTAAATATCTGGCACTTAATAACAGAATAAAAGCATTCATTTCCTTTAAAATGAATTATTTAATTGAAACGAGTCTTACAAACTGCAAAGTTGTTAAAGAGAAAGTTCTCCCAAATTCTTAATTCTTAAAATCATTTACACAATATAAAAGAAGATACTGTGAATAATGTTGAAAACATGTAACCATTGACTTCCATAGTATTTGTTTTTCATGCCATGGAAGTCAATGCTTTCAGGTTTCTAACATTTCGAATATATTTGGTGAACTACCCCTTTAACAGTATTGTACATCACACTACAGCCCAGCAAAACAACACCTGACAGACTGCACTATGGACAAAAGCAATAAAGGCATTTTCAAAACTAATAAATTCCAGGTACTTCCTTTACAAAATGATTTGAAAAGGCAATAATTGTCTGGAAGAGCAGTAAAGTATAAATATTAGCACAACCAAATGCACAAAGACCTTGCGTTTGATCTCATTACAGCTAGCCTGACGTTATTTCAGTGTAAGAAGACAAGCATTTGAATTAAAAATACACCTATTTTAACAGAGTAAATGTAAATGTGTATATAAACATTATATCTTTAGTTTTGCTTACGTGCTTGAAGCTAACAGGTACTTAAATCCATAACATTTTTATCTTTTAAAGGGATAGTTCACATAAAAGGGAACATTTTTTAGCATTTAGTGTTCCTTAAATTGTCATCACAAACCTGTCTAAGTTTATTTCTCCTGAACACTAAATTGTATTTTGAATGACGCTGGAATGGATAACCATTGACTTCCATATGGTATTGGTTTTTCCTACTATGCATGTCAACGATTACGGGTTTCCAGCTTTCTTCAAAATATCTTATTTTATATTTAACAGAAAAAATAAACTCATAAAGATTTAGAAACCCCTTTAAGGCTGATTAAATAGTGAGTACATTTTCATTATAGAGTAAACTATCCTTTTAACAACACGCTTATCCAGAAGTTCTGTCCTTATATTAACTATAAAAACTATATTTTAATTCTTTTGTCAGCAAAAACTTCACACACAGTAAATAACCCATTGTTTTCCTGGCAGGCCACATGAACCATTTCATATTTTATGACTCTGTTTTGCATTCCTTTAAGCTCATCCACACGAATGTCCAAATTTTCCAAACAAACACCTTATCTTACACTAGAACATTGCGGTTAAAGACCTTTAGCGTCATAATGAATGACAGACTGAGACACCCCGGGTACATGTAGTTCCAAAGTACTGCCTATTATTAAGGGCACTGGTGCGTTATGCAATTTTGCTGTGTTTTTGTAAGGTTTCTATTTTAGGAAACAGATGTTCTAAGGGCCCTACGTTCCCACGACTTCCTCCAAACTCTGCACCCGTATTTACATTGAGGTTTGACACACTAGCCTGCAGTGGAGGAAACGTCTGTGTGTTTACGAATGTATGCTAATGCGAACAGATTGTACAAATGAACACACATTCTACTAAACATCTTCCTTTGTGTTTCACAGATTAAATATAGAATATGGACATATCATGCTATTTTAATCACTTTCAGGGGACTTTTGTATACATTCTTTTGTCTAATTTTACTACAGTAGACTTCATAATTTTACGGTTAACTTCATTTTAAGTTTTAAATTGTAATGTTACATTTTGTTTGATAAATGTATGGACAATAAAAGGATCACACTATAATGAAAGCAACACATAAAACTACAGAATGTATATTAAAATAATATGAAATGTATTGTTGTTTAGCTTTTTGATGCTATTAAATTCAAAAGTTCTATTAAACCCAAAACTCAATAAAAGATAGTCCCAATAGAAGATACATCATAGAAAACTGGAAACCATCAACTTCCAGAGTATTTGTTTTTGCTTACTATGGAAGTCAATGGTTACTGGTTTTCAGCTTTCTTCAAAATATCTTCTCTTGTCTTTAACAGAATAAAGGTGAGTACATTTTCACTTTTGGGTGAACTAAGCAATATACACTCACTGGCCACTTTATTAGATACACCTGTCCAACTGCTCGTTAACGCAAATTTCTAATCAGCTAATCACATGGCAGCAACTCAATGCATTTAAGCATGATCTGCTGCAGATCAAACCGAGCATCAAAATGGGGAAGAAAGGTGATTTAAGTGACTTTGAACGTGGCATGGTTGTTGGTGCCAGATGGGCTGGTCTGAGTATTTCAGAAACTGCTGATCTTCTGGGATTTTCATGCACAATCTATCTCAAGGGTTTACAGAGAATGCTCCGAAAAGGAGAAAATATCCAGTGAGAGGCAGTTCTGTGTGTGCAAATGCCTCGTTGATGCTGATAGCAGATAGAAAGGCAACAGTAACTCAAATAATCACTCGTTACAACCGAGGTGTGCAGAAGAGCATCTCTAAATGCACAAAACGTCCAACCTTAAGGCGGATAGGTACAGCAGCAGAAAATCACACCGCATGCCACTCCTGTCAGCTAAGAACATGAAACTAAGGCTATAATTCACACAGGCTCATTCGGACATTCAAAGCATGAATCCATCCTGCCTTGTATCAACGGTTCAGGCTGCTGGTGGTGGTGTAATGGTGTGGGGGATATTTTCTTAGCACACTTTGGGCCCATTAGTACCAACTAAGCATCGTGTCAACACCACAGCCTACCTGAGTATTGTTGCTGACCATGTCCATCCCTTTATGACCACAGTGTACCCATCTTCTAATGGCTACCTCCAGCAGGATAACGCGCCATGTCATAAAGCACAAATCATCTCAGACTGGTTTCTTGAACATGACAATGAGTTCACTGTACTCGAATGGCCTCCACAGTCACCAGACTCAATCCATCCAATAGAGCACCATTGGGATGTGGGGGAACGGGAGATTCGCATCATGGAAGTGCAGCCGACAAATCAGCAGCAACTGTGTGAAGCAATCATGTCAATATGGACCAAAATATTTGAGGAATATTTCCAGTACCTTGTTAAATCTATGCCTCAAAGGATTAAAGCAGTTCTGAAGGCACAAGGGGGTCCAACCCAGTACTAGTAAGGTGTACCTAATAAAGTGGCCGGTGAATGTATGATTTTAATTTATTTCCATAGCCTTTTCTAAATATTATTTATTTTCTAACCTTAAATGTCCAATATTTTGTCATTTTTAAAAAACATTTACATTAAGTTGATTTTATTTCATCTTACTATAACCAGCAGGTGGCAGCATAGTTCTGTCTTTGTCAATGAATCTTTGACTCACTTGTTTCATTCAACATGTCATTACACATCAAGAAAGTTGCAATCTTGACAGATGTGAATGTACTCAGGATGATTGCCAAGGGTGTCAATACCAGGTAATAATGTTTTGCTTCAAAAGACCTTAAAGTATAGTCAAAACTCCAGAGCCATGGGCATTAAATATGTGTTGACTTTATACGTTTTCCAACTCTCAAAGTTCCAAATAAACTTTAAAAATAACCAAGAACAGTTTTCATCTAAGAATTTCTTTAAATCCAGAACACTTCTGTCAGGATTCTGATCAGGAAATCAGAACACATTACACCTATCCTCAGGTCTTTACACTGGCTCCCAGTTACATCCAGAATAGATTTTAAAGTGTTATTACGTGTCTATAAATCACTAAATGGCCTAGGAACTCAATACATTACAGATCACTCAGATCTTTAGAATCAAGTAAATTAGAAATTCCAAGAGTTCAGTCAAAGCAGTGTGAATCTGCCTTCAGCTACGACATCCCAAACTGCTGGAATCAGCTTTCAGAAATGATCAGATGTGCTGCAACATTAGGCACATTCAAATCAAGACTGAAAACACATCTGTTTAGCTGTGCCTATACTGAATGAGCACTGTGCTACATCCGACAGATCGCACTATAGTGTCTTTCTTTACTTTTTCGTTCCTTTAAAACATGTTTTAACACTTTTTAATATTTTTTTTTATCTCTACTGTTGTTTTATTATTGTTTTATACTCGTTTCTTTTATTCTTGTTTATGTAAAGCACTTTGAATTATTATTGTATATGAAATGTGCTATATAAATAAACTTGCCTTGCTTAATATTCTACTGATGAAGCAAACTCATGTCAGGGTGGTGAGTAAATTCATTTAAATGTATTAATTTTTGATTAAATTATCCTTTTAAGTGTGCACTACAGATAGAAAAGCTCAACTCATTTTAGGGAGGTCAAAAGTACACCAGCTCCCGACCAGGAAAGACTAGCTCAATTTTGTATTGTTATTGGCTCTCCACACAAAAACAAACCCTGTGGTAATGCAAAACATCACGAGGGCCAGGAGAAAGACTGCAGAGAGAGAGAGACTGTGGGCTGCGTGCTTACCCAAACACCAGTGTCCCATCTTTTCTGATGCCAAACTGAGCGTTTTGAATTCCTCCGCTGTTCCTCACCAGTTTCCCATCACTTATGATATTCCCTAAACACTGTCCGGTATGAGTGTCAAAGTAACCTCCGTTCTGGGCAACCAGGCACTTTCTAGTTTTGGCAGTGACCTCCACCAGCTCTCTGTGATTGCGCGCACATCCTCCAGGGCCTCCTGGTTCAAGAACCGACACTGATCTTAGTGGGTCGTGCACCTCTGTGATGTGCCCGCTCACCCATCTGTGAGTGCCAGAGTCGTCTGTGATGTCCGAGATGAATATATTTGACTCCAACACTGGCGAGTTGGAGTGTTTGCTTGCTGCCTGGGTTTCATGGGTTACAGTGCCGTGGGCGACAGGCTGGCAGTCCCTCACGTAGCGGTGAGAATGAGATGGACCGTGGGATTTGGTGTAGGGTAACAAGAGGTCGTCATCCGAGGAATGTCTGCCAAGAAAATGAGGAAAATTAACATGATTAAATCAGAGGAATAATGAACGAATTGTGTTAAGCTAGTTAGGTGAAATTGGAGAATGTGTAGAAGTGGTGGGAATCTTTTTAGCGACTTAAACATTTGAGTCACGATGCAATCCCAAATTATTATATTGACTTAATTTTTTCCCTGATTTTTCAGCTGTGCAAATTTATATTTACAACTTTAGGTTTCAACCAGAATTGGAGTTTCTATTTTTTTGTTTATGACTGGATTCCATTTATTCCATGTACAGAACTCCCAATTATTGATTTTATTAACAAAGTTATATTCAGCATGAACAAGCACTGAATGTAACATTGAAAAGGCCGATTAAAAAGAGCAGCTATAATAATAATAATTCCTTACATTTATATAGTGCTTTTCTGGGCACTCAAAGCGCTTTGCACAATGGGGAAGGAATATCCTAATCCACCACTAGTGTGCAGCATCCACCTGGATGACACGACGGCAGCCATTTTGCACCAGACCGCACCAAACACCAGCTGATTGGTGAAGAGGAGACATTATGATATGGGGAGGGTTAGGAGGCCATGATGGACAGAGGCCAGTGGGTAGATTTGGCCAGGATGCCGAAGTTAAACCCCTACTCTTTTTCGAAGGACATTCTGGGATTTTTAACGACCACAGAGAGTCGGGACCTCGGTTTAACGTCTCGTCCGAAAGACGGCGCCAACTGAGCAGTATAGAGTCCCCGTCACTATTGACCTTATTCTAAAATGCGGAAGTGCACCTGTTTTCGCGATTGTCTTAGAACTTCCGATTCAGTCTGACTAGGGAGAAATGACTAGGAATAATAAACGGCAGAAAATGGCCAAACTACATGCTCAACAAACAAATGTTTGCATGACTACAAAGACCAAGTAGCATAATATAATAAGAAAATATTAAATTGCAACATCAAGAAGCGTAACGAGCAGTTGTTAACGTCAAAAAATGAATGGAAGTGAATGTGACTGGAAGTCACGAGACAAAAAGATTCAAATGGCAGCACCCGCTCGACAGCTGAGAATAAGGTGAATACTGGGGCATTAGGAACCACACAGACCACAGGTTGAGCGCCTCCTGCTGGCCTCACTAATACCACTTCCAGCAGCAACCTAGCATTTCCATGTAGTCTCCTATCCAGGTACTGACCAGGTGCAGCCCTGCTTAGCTTCAATGGGCGACCATGTGAGAGATGCAGAGAGCTAGCTGCCGGCAATGCAAAGCTATGAAGACAAAAACTGTTTCAAGAACAATCTATACTCATGGCATGGCGACATGGTGGCTCAGTAGTTGGCACTCACAGCAAGAATGTCGCTGTTTCAAAGTCTCGGCTGGGTCAGTTGGCATTTCTGTGTGGAGTTTGCATGTTCTCCCCATTTTCATATGGGTTTTCTATGAGTGCTCCAGTTTCCCCCACAGTCCAAAGGCATGTGCTATAGGGAAATTGAATAAACCAAGTGCGTAGGTTTGCAATTGATATTGGCGGGGATGGGGGAATCGAGCACGGGTGTGTGTGTGTGTGTACGTGTTTTTGTGACATATCAGGACACAAATCTGTATAATGACAAAGGTATGACACAGGTATTTCAAAAAGGAGGTGAAATATGAGGACATTGGTGACGTCTTCATTTTGCAAAAAGCTTATAAATCACACAGGATGAGTTTAATCAGAGAGTAAAGCTGCACACAGTCTCCTGTGATGGTTGGGTTTAGGGGTAGTGTGGGGTGAGGGCAATACATTATACGTTTTGGACCGTATAAAATGAATGGAAAACTATGTAATGTCCCCACTTTTAACAAAAACAAACATGTGTGTGTATATACAGGGTGGGCCATTCATATGGATACACCTTAATCAACTTGTTGAGAATTTCAAAAGAAAAGCAATGTTGTGCTTGGTTTTAATGTATCTTTATTCTTTCATGAGTTATTTACAAGCCCCCTCACATATACTAATGTGCCACAAACAGGACTATAATATCACCAACATTCCCATTTTATTAAGGTGTATCCATATAAATGGCCCACCCTGTGTGTACACACACACACACACACACACAATTATTTATTTAATTGCTTAAAATATATTAATTAATCCTCTCTTCATACAATTTATTACGTTTCAGGTCCCTAGCCAAGACGGGGTTCTGGTGGTTCGAAAGACCAAAAGTTGAATAATTATTATTAATTATATAATTATAATTATTATTTTTTTCTTATTATTCAAATGGCTACATTCTGACCGAGAAAAGCTTAATGTACTGGCCAGTTTGTTATTTGCCTGTAGGCTTCAGTGTTTAATTTAAAACAAGTTTTAACAGATTTCTAAAAATGTAAGGATAGATGATTATAAATGTGTATTTTAAAAATAAGAATCTTTTCATATTTTTTATTATTTTATTTTATTATTAAAACTGTTTAAATGCACATTTGTAAATAAACATTGAAAATAGTAAAATAGTGTGATAAGCAATTTGACAAAATGGTTGGAAATATTTTTTGTTACATCAAAAAGTGTGGTTATGGTAACAATCCAACAAGATATTACAGCAAAAATGAGTTCTTAAAATGTCACTAATATAAATATGCAATATTTATACCTCATAGAAATCAGGCAAATAACTGCAAAAAGGTTCAGTTTTTCAGAAAACAAATAGCCAACCTTTTAAAAAGCTGCTACAGGCCTGATAGTGTAATGTTAAAATAATGTTTATTGACGGATAGTTTAATAATAGTGCAAATACAACACGTCTCATATCAGTATTATGCCTTTACTATACACAGGCTGTATTTTGTCTGACAAACTGTTTCAACGAAATTGGACATGCTACAGATTATGAGAACTGGATCATATACTTTAACTGTTTATTCTGCAGTTAGTTTTCACAGACTAGCCTATATCAGTCCGCTATAATGTTAGACTATGCATTAAAGCGAAGGAAAGCACTAGCATTAACGGCATTATCATGATGGACTCATTCAGTGGTGAACTTGTGTTTTGTGACTTACACTTTCGTTGAAAAAAAAGCTCCTTATGACCACCTTATTGATTGGCACAGCCAATCAAAATGTTCATATGTGTTTTGGGGCGGGAGGACTCAAGGAGAGAACGTGACTGAACCCTTTCTGAGAGTCTAGGTTAATGTTGAAAATTAGATTTTTAAAAAATTTTTTAAGTGGATTAAATTATTGGTGGGGACAGTTCAATGGTCGGTGAATTGCAGCTGAAAGGGCATTCGCTGCGTAAAACGTTTAATGGATAAGATGGCGGGTCACAAAATTTTTTTTATATAATAAACCCACATCTATCAGACAGCCACCCATATTGCTATAATATGTGTACATATGATAATATATGCAAAACTTAAACCTGAACAGACAAAGTCAAATATTGAAACTGCCCCTGAGCCAGGGGATGGTTGCAATAACACACAGGGACAGTTGCAACCTTTATCAAAATGTAATAACAACATTTTTCATGTAGGTAAAAAGACTAAATGTAAATTGGTTATATTTGTTAAATTGGCCATATAAATGCAGACAAGTACAAGAACAAGCAACAACCATATTTTGGTCATTAATCAGGCCTACAAAAAAATCTGAAAAATATTTTTACTGAATATCTAGACTGAACCTTGACTAAACTACTTGTAATGATGCAATGAATTAACCCAATAATAAATCTTTGAAATTAAATGACAACTGTATTAAAATACAAATTGTACATCATTAATATGACAAGCTTTTAAATCAATATTGTGATAAGGGTAAGCATGCTGCAACTGTAACAACTCTGTCAACCATGATTAAACTATATGTTAGGTAGATACATTAGCTTTAACACTTGATTGCTTCACCTTTTTGAAGCTTAGAAAACAGTTATTTAAATTATACAAATAAATAATGATTTTTGAATGTTTCTTTTTCCCTAAACATTAAAAAATACCTTTTCTTTCCTAAAGTTGGTCACCTATGACTAGGGCCAGATGGAATCTGCAGTCGTTTTTTGCTATTTCTGCTGAGAATTTTGGTAAACATCTGTGGATTCCTGCAGAATTATTTTGGTATCATAACTAAACCTTAATAAGTGAAACAAAAATACTATCTTTTTAAAAACCGAATAAATATAAAGTTACATACGTTTACTCAAGTAAAAAAAACATAGTTAATGATGGACTAAAAATCTGTGGAAATCTGCGGAATTCTGCGCACGCAGATTTCCTGTGGGCCTACCTATGACCAATTACTTTCAGGTTTTAACTGAGAATATGTAGTATGAATATCATCACTCTAGCTGATTCCCGAATAAAGGAATAAGTCTTGTTGCAACTGCCCCAAGCACATAATGATATTGACTAATTTGTCAAGCCATCTTTTTCAATCTTGTGCTTTCTCCTCGGTTTTGTTGTGTGTGTTACTCACTATAGAAGAGATAACACAAGATAGAATGATTGACAATAGTCAATATGGTGAATCATGTTTGCTCTTTCAGCTCAAGATTAATTCAGCCCCGGAGTTATAGGCCAGGGAACCATTAGAATTGTAAATGGACTAGGGCGAAAATCTCACATCACAATATAAATTATCTTATATCCTGATGACGATATACATTAAAATATAGTATCAAATATAAAGTAAAGTATCTGTTGCATAATATGAAATTATAGATTTTTTTTATTTTTGTTTTATGCACAGCAAAGGTTTTTCAGCCACTGATAAACTGGTGAATGGTTAGTGTAACTATTTTTTAAATTCACATGGGTCCTTTTACAGCACCGATAATGTATTTTAATTAAAATAGAATCAGTTAAATAGACTTAAGCATTTATTTGGTTTGTTCAAGTGTTCAAACGAAAAGCGCAAGCGCCGTCAGGAACAGCAGGCGAGTGCTGGAACTCCATTAAAAATTTAGTGGTAAAATACATTTCAATATTTAAAAGACATGGTGCAGAACAACGAAAGTTAATTTAATTCAGTGCTTCTTGTCCAGTCTGAGATTCGCTTTATATTGCGTATCAATCATGCTATAAAGATCATTGATTTTTAAAGAAACCGGATCTTAAACGATTAAACGAGAGCGATTTTGTATTAGTAAAGAAGCGTTTGAGCTGGCTTACTGAAAATTATTTGATGCTTAAAAACTAATGGATACTGTATGAAGTGCAATTTTTTGTATTGTATTTAAATGATGTATGCTCTACTGTGACGTGAATTTTCTTTAGGAATTAAGTCAAATTCAAGGTTGATTTCTGCAGCACGAGCACATTTGAAAGACACCTGCTGTTTTGCATATTTCTCAGTCTAAACCTCAGATAATATTATCTGAGAATAGTGTACAAATCAATTGAGGAGCAGCAGATGTTCAGTTGTGCAATGCTTATGCAAGCATGGGTTCAGTGTGTGGTTTTTGAGATCCTCTTACGCCATGCAAATGCAGGATGCAAACTCACTGTAGATTCAGTTGAAGTGAAGTACAAGTGCTTGTATGCAAAGGAACCCGATGAAAACATAACTTTAGTTAAACAAACGGTGCTTTTTAAGTTAAGCAAACAAAACTAATTACTGATCTGCAAATTAGTCTCCACTCTTCTGCCACAAGTTTAGAAACAGACAGCAGGGGATGCTGTTGTTAAACTTTTCTTTAAAAATATGAAAATTATTGTTTGATGCTTAAAAATCTGACCTACAGTGCTCAGCATATATGAGTACACCCCTCACAAATCTATCTTTTGAATTCATATTTTTAATAAGAAGCTATACAATATTATATTTGTGCATATACATTAAATTAGTCAGTACTGAAGCCAAATCTGGAGCTTATCAAACAAAATAACTTACGATAACAGTCCAAAAACTAGTACACCTGAAGGTATATGCTATAGAAATATATTAAATACAAATTTAAAAGAGGAAATAAATTAAGAGAAGCAAAAAAAAAAAAAAATGTTAATTTTGTAGGTTATATTTATTTTTGCAATATTTTGCTTGAATGAAATTGTATTACATTGCAATTTCTAAATATGTTTGTTGACTAAAATATTATTTTAATAAATAGATCTGTTTAATAAATCTGTTTTGTTTAAATGCACCAAAATACATTGCCTATATTCACTGAGAAATGGATAAAAATATTCATTTCCAACATGGTGTGTACTCAATTATGCCAAGCACTGCATAAGAACAAACATTTACATACATATGCAGGATTTAAAATATGTAAATATCTCTCTATCAACATATATCTATCCACTAAAGGAAAAGCTTTGAGTTTGAGAATAATGCAATATAAATAAAATGTATTATTATTATTATTATTATTATTATTAAAACATTCACACAACAATAAAGATAGTGGTTTATACTATGTTCATATCATTTTCTGCATGCTAATCAACATTGATATTACTTTCCAGTCAGTTTCCTGTGCCACTAGTTGCATCAAGTGAATTACAAAGTCTATAAAAATAATAATAATAATTATTATTATTATAAAACATTTATTAAAAATATATATACAGGCATTCAAATTACTAATGAGGACTGGGAAAAGTCTATCAAGGTCATAAATACATGCTCAAGGCACCAACTAATCCAATTTAAAGTGGTACATCGGCTTCATTATTCTAGGGTAAAGCTTAATAAATTCTACCCCTCCATCTCCTCTAAATGTAACAATAAATACAAAATTATTCTTTATTTATGGAAAAAGGCATCAAAACCACTTGTTAAATCCTGGCTTTCAGAATTTTCTAGCACTTGACATTTGGAGAGACTAAGACACAATCTATCTGATAGCATTGCCCACTTTGAAGCCACCTGGAAACCCTTATTAAATTATTTGTTAAATGCCCAGGATAACAGTTTAAAGTTATAACCCTGTCATCGTCTGCAAGATCACCATGTTGCCTGTGCCCACTGGCCCAGATATATATGTGTAACATTGTTGACCCATGTATAATACTGGAGGAACTGATGTAATATGTTGTCTTTTGTACTTTTGTTTTTTGTTTTTGTTTGTTTGCTTTTATTTTTTGTCTTTATAATTGTTGTTGAAATTGTATGTTGCTCTGTGTTGCTTAAAAAAAAATAAAAATGTAATAAAAAAAGTATAGTATTCTGTAGTGCATTTAGTTATATATATATATAATTATTTAAATAATGATAATAGAGAAGAATACCACAACTTATGGGTTGATGTCACTCGGGTGTCTGGAGGAGGTCATACTGAACATCTATAAACTTGATGGAAAAAAAAAACTTTAAGTACTCTTCACATTGATTAACTACCCAAGGTTTTAGCATGTTTCTTTGTTTAAATACAGATTTTCAAAGTCGTGGTATTCTTTTTGAATCACCCTGTATTTTAAATATTATTTATTTGTTTGTTTTGTTTACTGTTTACACACCCTTGAGTCTACCCTATCACAACATTAATCTAAAAACTTGTCATATTAAAAATATACAACTTTTATTTTAATACAGTTTTAATGTAATTTAATTTTAAAGACTGAATTATTTGATTAATTCATTTCAACATTACAAGTAGTTTAGAAAAGGTTAAGTCTAGATTTTCAGCAAAAATATTTTGTAGGCCTGATAATTGGCCAAAGCATGATTGCTGCTTGTTCTTTGTCACTAAGATCAGCCTAATTTTTGTGATACATTACAAAGTAAAAACATTATAATGTTAAATGTTATAAAAATGTTATGAATTACATTTCAAACATACATGTCATGTCATGTATATTATCCTTACAACATTTAGACAAAGACTGGGCGATAATGAAACTGAAACATATCAGAATCATTCAGAAAGTTAATTGCAAGAGATTTGCAAATAAGTTAGTAATAAAAAAATATACAACAGTTTTCATATTCTTCTTCTTAATATGAAAATATTGTACAACTTAATCAATTTTTATCATTATTGTTGCGCAACATAACACAAATCCTTACCGGATATCTTTGCACTGGCACAAACACACTCCAAGACATGCTAGCAACAGGAAAAACAGATCGAAATACACGAAGCACTTTGCCATAAGACATATATACAAAACATTCAAATGAAATAAGTTACTGTCCCGACTATTTCCGTTCTCCTCAATGAAGGGACTTGCATGTGTGCTGGTCATATGATGAGAACCACGTGATTTAACTGTCAATGATTTACTTGTTTAAAAAACACGTTATTATTTATATATCGCATTCTAATGAGCAATAATCACGTCTTATGTGGAAAAAAAATAATAAATCTTTCTCAGAAACGGATCTTAATTCGGTTCGGATGGAAACCGATTGTTTACATGGAAACGGAACGGACTGTCGGCGTTCCTTGAATACAGAGGAGCTGTTATTTGACGCACACGCGAGAGGAGGTACAGCTCAAGGATACTGGATGCATGAGCTGTGCTATGGCATCCAGCATCAGCATAAAGAATGGATTATTTACCACCAAAAAGTCGCTCCATGTAAATATTCCCAATCCCCGTTGTCTACAGAGGCAAACAGAGATCAAATGCACAAGAGCTGTTACAAACTCGACACGACAGCACAATGAACAGTACTGTATTGACATAGTAAGGTAAGTTTTGAGTTAAAAGGTTCATTTGCTTTATATAGTTTTACATGGAAGCAAACAAATCTGCAATTTATGCAAAACAGTCAGGGTTAAACCTATAGACAATATCCCAGAAAACCAGAATAATATTAATCTGGATGTATATTTAAAAAGTATGTAATATATAATTTAGTTAAAATAATTTAAAAGACAACATATACACTAATTACTTTTTTGTTGTGGCTAAAATTAAGATTTAACTGTACAGAGTAGGGCTGGGTGATATTGCAAAAATGCAATCTTGATAATTATTTTCCATATTGAACAGTATCGATATATATTTCGATATAAGTTGTTAATGCTCCCAGATTTATACGAGTATCTCAACAATGACTAAAGCCACAAAAATTAACATACTTTCAGCCGATAAATTTTCTGTGGCCGAAAAATTTGGTACATCTCTAATATCACATTTTAGTTCTTAAAGCAATATAAAGTAAGAAAGTCCAGAGCTTATCATTGTTATCAACATAAATATTATCACGATTTGATATAATATTGTTTTTCAGCCCAGCCCTAGTCCAGAGATTGAAATATCTATGAAATAATATATAAAAAAATATATTGAGCTTAAATAAATTAAATAGTTTGAAAGCTTTTTGACAGGTTATGAAATACTTTAAAATGTGTTATTCATTATTACTTGATCTTATTGCTTGAAATAATTAGACCTTGTTTTAAAGAATGTGTTTTTGTCAACTATAGTGTGTCAGAAAGTTCCACACTAGTTATTTTCATTATTGTTTTTTAATGGGTGCAGCACTTGACATATATATATATATATATATATATATATATATATATATATATATATATATATATATATATATATATATGTGTGTGTGTGTGTGTATGTGTATGTATGTATGTATGTATATATATATATATATATATATATATATATATATATATATATATATATGAAACATATTAGCCCTTTAACAGGCACACCAGTCATTTTTTAATACATTTTTTGTTGTTAAGTTGTGCTTCTGATGCCACACACAGCAAGTTTATTTGATAATCTTTTATGACAATCAAAGATTATCAGTACTGAAAATCATACTCCAGCAAAAGTGCTATTACTTACTCAAAAATTTAGTGTTAGTAGAGTAAAAGTTTCTGTTGTAAATATTACTCAAAGTATGAGTAAAAAGCAGCCCTTTTAAAAGAACTCAAGAGTAGTGAGCATTACACTTTGAAAGATTGATGTGTTTACATGCATTTTGTGTCTGAAAACATTCTGTAGTGCATTTAGTTATTTAAGTCCATTTCAGTCATCATACAGTAAGCATCCGTCATCATCACATCAGTGACATGCAGTCTAAACAAACTTCTGTGTGATGCAATTTGATTGGACTGGAATCTACTTTGTCAATCATCATAGACAAAAAAATAATGAAAGTAGTGACTGCAGGTTGGAGGAAAATAGTGGAGTAAAGTATCAATACAGCACTAAAAATGTACTTAAGGGAAAGTAAAAGTAGACATTTTTAAAACTACTTGGTAAAGTACAATTCTTGAGAAAAACTACTTGATTACAGCAGTTTGAGTATTTGTAATTTGTTACTCACAAAAGATAAACTCTTCTATCACAAAGCCCATTAAGGGGATACGAATATAAAATAATGGTTTATGCTGGTTTTAAGGGGACTGACATCTTACTTTCACTCATAGGAAGAAAGACTATGAGGGGTTTTTGTGTTCACTGCTTCTTCCTGAAGCTGCTCGTCGCTCTGCACTGGCACTGAGGGCATTTAATGTAGAACTGGCACAGGCAGGTATTCCAGCTAATGAGTGCAATAATGCACAGACTCTTTTATTTTAAGTTTTAATTGTGCATGCACTGTTGAAGCATCTGTATTTGCTTTAACATTGCTTATTTTCTTTTAGATCAAAGACTCCGTTTCTCACAAAACTATTGGTTTGATGCGAATGCAATTCTGGAAGAGTGCCGTGGAGGATATTTACAGAGATGACCCTCCAGCACAGCCTGTCAGTGCAGAACTGTGGAGGGTGAGTCTTCACTCTTCTTTATAAAATAAAAGGGCTTTTCACAATTTATATACTTAACGTGCCTCATTATAAAAGCTATGGGGGTATCGCAGAAAACAGGTTATGCGAAATACCTGGATACATTTTTAATGGTGTGCAAGTGAATAACCTCAGCTTTCAGATTCAAAAACTGAGGTAGCTTTCAGGGTGTATATGTTACCATAGAAACTAATTTGCAACTCAAACATAACCAGCTCTGGAGCTATACATGTGTGTATTTCTTAATATATTTCTTTATATTTAATATAAATTTGCAATAAAACACTATTATAAAATAATGTTTTATAAAGATGACATTTCTGTGTGGAGTTTGCATGTTCTCCCTGCATTTGCGTGGGTTTCCTGCGGGCGCTCCGGTTTCCCCCACAGTCCAAAGACATGCGGTACAGGTGAATTGGGTAGGCTAAATTGTCCGTAGTGTATGAGTGTGTGTGGATGTTTCCCAGAGATGGGTTGCGGCTGGTAGGGCATCCGCTGAGTAAAACACATGCTGGATAAATTGGCGGTTCATTTCGCTGGGACGACCCCAGATTAATAAAGGGACTAAGCCGACAAGAAAATGAATGAATGAATGATTTAAGATGAAGATAAATCCGCTATGCTGAATGCTAAATTGTCCCTAGTGTATGGGTGTGAATGAGTGTGTATGGATGTTTCCCAGAGATGGGTTACGGCTGGAAGGGCATCCGCTGTGTAAAAACATATGCTGGATAAGTTGGCGGTTCATTCCGCCGTGGCGACCCCAACTTAATAAAGGGACTAAGCTGAAAAAAAAAATGAATCAATCAATCAATTTAATATCAATTAGTAAAGTGGTGATAATCTTAATGAGTGTGACTCATCGTTAAACGACAGAAGAAGAAAGAAGGGCTGTGACACGCTTTTCAGGATTAGCGTACTCTGAGTTGACGGAATTTAATCCCAGGGGAAATTCTGGAGCCAATATACCTTGCGTAAGTAAAGTTAATCAACCCAGAGTTCAGGGTTTAGCAGATGGTACGTTAACCTTGCTTTTAGGAATCCACCCCTGGCTTATTCTTCATGTTTCACTCTTTTCATAACTTCTCATAAAATCATGATTTCGGAAAGATCATGTGACACTTAAGACTGGAGACAACTCAGCTTTGACATTACAGGAATATATATTTAATTACTAATAATATATTTAAATATAATTTATTGTATCAAACTGTAAAAAAAATATTTCATGATATTAATGTTTAGCTTATATTTAACAAATAAATGCAGCCTTGATTAACTTTACAAAAATATATTGATCCAAAAAAATTTTTTTATACCCTCACAGTTTCAAACCTGTGCAGCAATTTTCTTATTTTTATGTACAGCACAATATGAAAAACTTGTCCATACATCGAGCCAATTTCTAAACTGTTAAAGTGTTATTAGGACCTGAACATTCGTGAAAATATTGATCTCTGATATACTGCCGGTAGCTAGCTCTCTGCAACTCTCACATCCTCTTCCGCTGTGCCCGGTCAGTACCTGAATAGGAGACCACACGGGAATGCTTGGTTGCTGCAGGTAATGGTGTTAGTGGGACCAGCAGGGATCACTCAACCTGCAGTCTGTGTGGGTTCTAACGCCCTAATATATTGAAGGGGACTGTATACTGCTCAGTGAGCGTTCGGATGCAACGGTAAACCGAGGTCCTGACTCTCAGTGGTCGTTAAAAACCCCAGGATGTCCTTTAAAAAAGAGTAGGCCAAATTTTCCCACTGGCCTCTGTCCATCCTAACCATTCCCATATTATAATTGGCTTCATCTCTCTGTCTCCTCTCCACCAATCAGCAGGTGTGCTGTCTGGCGCAATATGCCTGCTGTAGTATCATCCAGGTGGATGCTGCACACTGGTGGTGGTTGAGGAGATTTCCACCCAAAGTGTAAAGCGCGTTTAGTGTCCATAAAAGCACTATATAACTGTAAGAAATTATTATTTTTACTACATTTAACTGCTTTGTGTTCACAGGCGGTAAGGAAACACACACTGACAAGGAGGTGGATGTTGAGAATTGTATCTGAAAGAGTAAGTTATTCATTATATATTTATACCAGTAAAGAAATTAATGCAAATCTCTTTTTAAAATAACTAACTCTGACAGCTGTCTGAGAGACATGCATGGCTAATTCTACTTTGAAATCTGTCATTCAGTGAGGCACATTATGCAGTCTGTCTGTCCTCTGGCAGTGGTATTAAAGCATTCTGTTTTCAAAAGGAAAAAGACATGGAGGACAGAGCGTACCGGAACCTTCAGGATCTGGAAGCCTATGGAGAAAACACACAGTCCTCTCTGCTTTACCTGCTGCTGGAAACACTCGGTGAGCTGCCTTTTCTTTATCGCTTGCTTAAAGCAATAGTTGCAAAGTAGCCATTCATCTGTATGACAGGCAGTTTTTTTATTTATTAAAATAAAATTGATGATTTCTTTTTAATGTATTTCTAATTTTAGCTTTTTCAGTTAATTGTTTACTCCAGGTCTGATATGCTGATTTTCGGCACATATTTCTTTTTTTGTCAATGTTAAAATTTGTTATGCCAAAGATCATCAGAATGTTAGGTAAAGATCAAGTTCCATGCAGATTTTTTTGTAGATTTACTACTGTGAATTTATTAAAACTCAATGTTTAGTTAGTAATGTGCATTGAGAAGCGCTTTATTTGGACAAATATGAAAGGTGATTTTCTCAATATTTAGATTTTCTTTTTTAACCCTCAGAGTCCAGATTTTCAAATAATTGTATCTCTGACAAATATCGTCCTATCCTAACATCCTCTAGAATGTTATTTAATCAGCTTTCAGGTGACAGACATTATAAATCTCAATGTCCAAATATTTACATTTATGAAGGTTTTGTGATCCAGGGTCTCTCTTTCCCTCTCTATTTCTTTCTATCTCTCTCTCTCTCTCTCTCTCTCTCTCTCTCTCTCTCTCTCTCTCTCTCTCTCTCTGTCTCTCTCTCTCCCTCTCTCTCCCTCTCTCTCTCTCTCTCTCACACACACACACACACACACACACACACACACACACACACACACACACACACACACACACACACACACACACACACACACACACACACACAGTAGTCATCAGTTGAAGTGGGTCAAAAAGTTTTTTTTTTAAATTGTCCTATATGACAGGAATAGGTGTTGTTCAATAGCTTTCGGACAACTTTTATGAAAGGTTTTGATTTACTTCAAATGTTGACTACTCAGGGTGTCCACGGCACCTTAAAGTCTTAAAATGTCTTAAATTACAAAATCTAAATTTTAATCTGCAAATGTTTATTTTACAAATTTTATAGATCAAATAGTACCGTATGCTTCTCAAGCTAACTTATATGAGAAGTGTCTACAGTCAGAAGACAATCGCCTGTGATATCATTTCATTTGTTTTTTGATTATCCGGTTTACGGTATACATCAGCAGTAAAATATCAAGGTGAAAGTCATCACGGCTTGCGTAGAATAGACCCAGCTCCCAAACCCAACTTTGAGAATAGATTAATGACAATTTTTTTTTTTTATCGCGCGATAAGAGTCTCGCGTTAACGCTGATAACGGCCCACCACTAGTTGTTGGTCTTAAATATTTTTTAAACAGGTCTTAATTTTCCTTTGTTCATGTATTTCTACCCAATCTGACCAAGACCCATACAACAATTCATCTCAATAAAACTTATTTTTAACTCTATTTACCATAATGTTTAATTATTTTGTTTACAATAACATTTGTTTAAAAGTTTTTTGATTATCCGGTTGCTGTAGACCTAGTTATAATAATATTTATACAATATAGTTATAATGATATTTATACATGATCAAACTAGTGTTACTTTCTCCGCTTCAGTGATGTCCAGCGGCAGAATAACAGCTCGTTAATGTATGCTCGTGCAGAGGATGAGACGGACAAAAGTAACCAATGCATGCCATTCTTTTACTTATTTTCGTGTTGTCAGATTCACAGAGCAAACAGCTCCCGGTAGGAATAACTCGAGTGAACATAAAACAAAGCCGATTAAAACTTTCTTTCTCTGCTCAGCTGCACAGAACACAGCGAGCTCACATAATCCAGCATGTGTGTCGAACTACACTACCCACAATACACTTCGCTATGGACTACAAATCCCGTAAATATTCTATTTCCCCTCTCCAACAACACTAGTGTGCAACTTAAGCAAAACTGATACAAAAATTGTTTTACATTTGGTTTTGTAGTTCGGGCCTAAATAAATGTAATAAAAGTTATAAAAATAAATGTAAAAAATAAAAGTTTTTAATCGTTTTAAGTTCATTTGAATGACTATATATAAACCATTTGACATTATTGATGCATTTATTGGGTAAAATTGCTACTTTTTACTGTCATTCAATGTGTTTTGGTCATTATCAATGCACTCACTTTAATTGAGCGTGAGCAGCGTGTCAAAAATAGACCCAGCGTTGAAACTATCGCTGCACTGCTGCTTCGGCGACGTTCACGCCTCGCTCTGACGCGCTGCTGCTGCGTGCTGTATAAAAGCTCTAATCTGTTAACATGGACGCTGAAAACACACACGCTGCTCACGCTCTGCTCATGTGCCACTGATGCTTGCTTTGTGAAACAGGCATTATACCCCAGTTTGTCACAGGGGCATGAATGAAATGTTCATAAGTGAATGTGAAACTGCCGAACTGCAGTTAAAGTCAAGCATCCTGCTGATTTGATTCGGAAGGGCACTTTTTTGTCATACGGCTCACCAGTCTGGTATACATCAGCAGTAAAATATCAAGGTGAAAGTCATCACGGCTTGCGTAGAATAGACCCAGCTCCCAAACCCAACTTTGAGGATAGATTAATGACGATTTTTTTTTTTTATCGCGCGATAAGAGTCTCGCGTTAACGCTGATAACGGCCCACCACTAGTTGTTGGTCTTAAATATTTTTTAAACAGGTCTTAATTTTCCTTTGTTCATGTATTTCTACCCAATCTGACCAAGACCCATACAACAATTCATCTCAATAAAACTTATTTTTAACTCTATTTACCATAATGTTTAATTATTTTGTTTACAATAACATTTGTTTAAAAGTTATCCATGAATTTAATGCTGAGGACACAAACCTGGACAGATTATTGTGTGTAGATTAAGTTTATTGTAGTTTTTTTTGTTAAAATTTGTTTATTATTTTTTATTTTAAAGAAAGTTTATGTTGTGGAAAAAAGTGTATGGATACAAGTAGAGCTTGCTTGTTTTTACACATTATTTTAAATATTTGGCTAAAACAAAATGTATTATTAAATTATTATTGTATTATTAAATTTATTATATTGAAATTGTTTTTGATAGGGCAAATAAAATCTTTTCCATCTGGCCATCTGAAAGATTCCTTAGCGTTTAGCCCTTTATGAGTCTAAAATGTCCTTCATAATGGTCTTAAAAATGTCTTAAAGGACTCCTACTTTACCCCTTTTTTAAAATTTAAGATAAGTCTTTTGTGTTTCCAGAATGTCTTTCTAAAGTTTCAGCTCAAAACACAATCAGAGTATTTATTATACCTTTAAGAATATTGTAATTGTCAGCTCTGAGCATCTTGTAGCTGTTTTTGTTGCCTGTGACTTTAATGGCAGTTCTCAGAAAGTGTGCCTCAATCTCGGCTGCGTCAGATAATCAGCACAGAGACAGACATATTGGGAGCAGATCTCACGTAATGTTTATGAGAAATACTACAGTAAGAACTTTCCCAATGATTATTTGTTGTATTTGTTGTTGAGTTAATGAGTCGATGAGAACAATGAGTCACACACACACACACACACACACACACACACACACACACACACACACACCGCATGCATTTAACTTTGCACTGTTTTTGCATGGCAAATGTGACAGGATACACATTAATATCCACTGCTGTGTGGAAATCCGTTATATTAGCCTACAAAATAAACCTGATTTAACGTCCACAAACCGGGATTGAAGCTTCTTCTTTTATAATTGTACTGACATGCGGCTGCGGTGATAAAGACTGTAAAATCGATGTAATTCATTACACACATGCACTGTTTTAAAAGCATTTTAAATTTGTAAAACTCACTCTTGATCACATTTGATGTTGATTGATGATCACAGCGAGCTAAACAGATCTTTTAATCCCAGTTGCTTTGCGCGTGTCCTGTCTTGCTGATATGATTATACACGTTACTATTCAGACATGTCAGTCAATTCAGTGGGCAGGGAAACCGCCCTCCTATGTCAAATTACGGTTGGCCTCAAAATGGAAGGGATTTGGATTTCTTTAATGTCAGGAGATTTAAAAAAAAAAAAAAAGAGACTCGTTGGGTTTATATCACTCCAAAATTACTGTAGACACAGTTCTGTCTGATTTTCATAATCGGTGCCCTGTTACTGTCATCTCATATGATAACATATCATCTCATAATAATAATAATTATTATTACTGTTACAATAATTGTCCTTCATATTTAATACTGTAATTGTAAAGTTGCAAAAACATTTGTGGTGTTTTTGTTTTTTTGCTTTCCAACAATGCACATTTGCCGAAAAACAAAAGCAAACTTGTTTGAAATGTGTCTCTTTTGTTGACAACAGACAGTTTCATTACAATATTCGGGAGATGTTTGACATATTTTGTATTCTGAAATGTACATTAATGGTGACTGAAACTGAAAATGCTTTTTATCTGAGCTGCTCACATAAAACAATAACACAGAAGTGTGTTACAATTACAATGCAGAAGTAGCAATTTGACAGCCACAGAAAGACATATCGTATTCTCAAGCATTTTTAAAATCAATTTAAAAACACACTCACTCACAAACCAACCAACCAACCAAACTATCTATCCATCCATCTATCCATCTATCTATCAATCTATCTATCTATCTAGACGGATAGATAGATGGATAGATGGATAGATAGATAGATAGATAGATAGATAGATAGATAGATAGATAGATAGATAGAAAGATAGATAGATAGATAGATAGATAGATAGATAGATAGATAGATAGATAGATAGATAGATAGATAGATAGATAGATAGATAGATAGATAGATAGAGATGGGAGGACGGACAGACAGATATACGTCTTTCTCTATCCATCCATCGGTCTGTCTATCCGTCAGTCTATCTTTTCGTCCGTCCATCCGTTCGTCCATTCATCCATCTATCCATCATGAGGGATACCTTTATAAATCATCAATATAACTCCAATCAGTTGAAATGGTCTCATTGAGGTGTGTGTTTTGTGCATATGTTTACATAGGTGTGAAAAATGTTCATGCTGATCACGCCGCGAGCCACATTGGCAAAGCCCAGGGCATCTTGACCTGTCTGCGGGCGACCCCATTTAACAGCAGCAGGCGGAAGGTCTACCTGCCCATGGACATCTGCATGCTGGTGAGCACATCTGCCGTCATCTCTGAAGCTGCCTGTAATTCCATGCTCCTGACATCAGGAGGACGAAACACAATCCATGTGCTGTTTGTGAAGCTGCCCACTGCCCTCTCAGCTGCTAAGCCCAAACCCATGGGCTTTGTTTCAGCCATCTGTCCACCACTGCAGCCTGAACAAGCCATTAGAATCGGGATTTAGACGATCACGGCTTTAGTGTAACAAAAGAAACGAATATGATCTGTCGTTTATCCTCCGCTAATCTCAGCTAGAGTCATTGTACAGTATTAAGATCAAATTGTGTTACGTTGATTGTTTTGCGGTATAAACGCGCCTTCGCCAAAAGGGGGCGCTGTTGTTTCACTGTAAATTTGGAGAACAGGTTGTTTGATTTCTGAGGTTACTCACCTGAACATTCATTCATTTATTCAATTATTTATTCATTTCTGTTTTCGTTTATTTATTTATTCATTCATTCATTCATTCATTTATTTGTTGATTTTTATTTAGTCGTTCATTTAGTTGTTTATTTTTATTTATTTATTATTTTTTTCATTTATTTGTTTGTTTTTTTAATCCTTTATTTTTTAAATATTTACTTTATTTATTTATTCATTCATTTTATTCATTCATTTATTTATTTATTGGTTTATTTTGATTTATTCATTCATTTGTTAATTTTTATTATTTATTTATTTATTCATATTTATTATTTCATTTATTTATTTATTTAATTATTCCTTTAATTTAATTATTCATTTTTATATTTTTTTATTTTTCATTCATTCATTTTATTCATTCATTTATTTATTTATTGGTTTATTTTAATTTATTCATTCATTTATTCATTTTTATTATTTATTTATTTATTCATTCATATTTATTATTTCATTCATTTATTTATTTAATTATTCCTTTAATTTAATTATTCATTTTTATAATTTTTTATTTTTCATTAATTTATTCATTCCTTCATTTATTTGTTCAGTCATTTATTTCTTTATTTATATATTCATTCATTTATTCATAAATAATTTAAAAAATATATATTTATTCATTCATTTATTCATTTTTATTTATTTATCTATTTAGTGATTCATTTAATTATTCATTTATTTATTTATTTATTTATTTATTTATTTATTCATGTATTAATTTTTTTCTTTCATTTATTTATTTATTTTTATTAATTAATTTATTCATTCATTCATTTATTTATTCTTTTTTTTTTACATTTATTTGTTTGTTTGTTTTTGCTGCTGCATAGTTAATCGTTTGATTGACACGCATTACTTATTGTCTTTAGTAGTCATTTCTAGTTAACTCCCTTTATTGAATTAAAAACATTGAGACAGTACAGTTTGGATTAGGTTTTGTGAACCTATAATTCAGTAATTCATGTTGAATTAAAGGAGACAGCAAAAGCTTTTGAAGGTTTATCTACATTGCAAGAATATTTACCGTCAGAACGGAAACAATGCCAATGTGCAAGTGCTTTCAAGATTAGCCAAATGTGTTTCTATTACAGCACAGGTTGTACTTGTGTGTGCTTTTTATATTAGATAGACTGTAAGGACTGTTTTTGTCACAGTTTGTGTGCTGTAAAATGCCACTTTCGAGAATCAGGACAGATCAGTAATGATAGCTTACAATTACACCTGGTTATTCATGCTGCTGTTTACCTGCTAGTGCTTTTATTTTGCCATCCAGATTTTGTTTGAGGAACAATTTTCCTTTAAAAATAGATACTAAATGGCAGCTTCTGCAGTATTTGTTTATTGATCACATGGATTTATCAGTGTTCCTTCAGCAGCACAATCACATACACTCAGAGGGGTTTTATATCTCTGTTTGGAACGAGATGCTCACAAATATAAAGAAGTGTAATTTTAGCAAATATTTTCTTTGAAGAAGTCTTGAGATGCAGTCGTAAACACAGAATCTGTTATGTGCTGCATACAGATTTTTCACACTCTCATCCAGCATACTAATTTAAGATAATTTAAGACACTTTTTCTCTTCTGGAGAACGTCTTATTTGTTTTATTTCGGTTGGAATAAATGCAGTTTAAAAAAAGTTGATTAGCTGGTTCAGGTGTGCTTGATTAGGGTTGGAGCTTAACTCCCCAGGACACCGGCCCTCCAGGACCGAGTTTGGACACAGCTGCCCTTACCTAATGTAGGCCCGGGCCGGGGTGTCTAAACTCTGCAGTGTCCAGCAGATTTTAGCTCCAACTTGCCTTAACACACCTGCAAGGATGTTTCTAGAAAGCCTAGTAAGAGCTTGATTAGCTAGCCCAGGTATGTCTGATTGGGGTTGGAACTAAACAGCAGGACACCGGCCCTCCAGGACCGAGTTTGGGCACCCCTGATCTAAGTAAACGAACGTGTTGATATGCATGTCACTTGACTGACTGACTGACTTACCTACCAACCTTTCTAACCTATATGACAAACACGAGGGTAGGAAAGGAATGGTAACAGAAGGGTAAGAACAGACAGCAACAAAATTCAAACAACAGCACAGTGTAAATTAAATAAGGACAAACAATATCAACAAACAGGGATATCAAAACTATTGAAAACACTAGCAAAAAGCACAAACGCAAACCATCAAAGCAAGCCAAAACACTTTTTAAAGGAGAGGTGGCATAAATGGATTATAATACTTCAAATAATAAATTACTAATATTTCAGGAAGCCTAATAATTCTGACTTCAACTGTATACGAAAGTCAGAAAATGATTGCTATTTGCACTGGATAGCGATAAAGTAAAACTATTTATTAAAATAAATGTATTCTAATTTTTTTCTAATCTAATTTTCAAAATTATTAGTAAAATAATGAATTATTATTAACCTTATGCTACTGATAAGTGAATAAGTGAGCTTTGAATTATTAGCCCCTCTGTTTGTTGTTTTCCCCAGTTTCTGTTTAATGGGGAGAAGATTTTCTTCAACACATTTCTAAGCATAATAGTTTTAATAACTCATTTCTAATAACTGATTTATTTTATCTTTGCCATGATGGTCGTAAATAATATTTGACTAGATATTTTTCAAGACACTTCTTTACAGCTTAAAGTGAAATTTAAAGGCTTAACTAGGTTAATTAGGGTAACTATGCAGGTTAGGATAATTAGGCAAGTTATTGTATAATGAAGATTTGTTTCTTATCAAAAAATATAAAGCTTAAAGGGTCTAATAATTTTGTCCAATAATAAGGGTCTAATAATGACTTTAAAAAAATTAATAACTGCTTTTGATCTAGCTGAAATAAAATAAATAAGATTTTTTTCAGAAGATAAAATATTATCAGACATACTGTGAAAATTTCCTTGCTCTGTTAATCATCATTTGGGAAATATTTCAGATAGATAATAAAAATCAAAGGGGGGCTAATAATTCTGACTTCATCTGTGTATATGTATATATGCATACATATAAATACATATACATATTATGTATTTATTTAAGCCTTTTTTCTTGGTTAAATACAAAACCAGCACAAAGGAAATACACACATAGCAACCCCAGTGATAAATCAGAAAATAAAAATTAATAAATTAAAGTGAATAAATAACAAACAAAAGAGGGTATTTACCAATCAAAGAAATCATATTGTCAAATGTAATTATCAAAGTGTGATCAATTTATCAAATAAATCATTGTCAAACAGTAGCACTTATCAGTTTTGAGGAAATCCAGAAATGGTTGCCATACAGTTTACAATTGGTGTTGAGATTTGGGTACAAGGAGTGTATTCTTGCAGGAGTTAGACCAATCAAACGAGGACATTGTTGGGACTTTAGAAAAGTGTCTAATGTAGTGAGTTTTTTATTTTTATTTTGTTTTTAATTTCTTATAATAGTCGTAAATGCATTGCAAAAAATAAATGTCTCCAAAAATTATTCTCTATCTCTCTTTTTTTCCCCTCAAAATGTTACATCAATATATCTTCATATGAGATTTGTTCTTTTTGAGTGTTTTCTTTTATTCTGCTGAACAAAATATTTTGTTGCTGCCTAGTTGAATTCCATAGGAATAGAAGGCCACATTCTTCAAAATATCTTCTTGTCTGTTCAACAATATTGGAACAACTGCTAAATTAGTGTACTTCCATTTTGAGATAAAGAGCAATCCCTTGAAGTGTTATTATATTTCACCTTAAAATATGCAGGAATAAAGAAAGCATTCTGTTATCATCATCCTCCCCTTTCTATCTATGAGTTAAAATTTACTGATAATGCACTTTCACTGTTTCTCACCCAGCATGGAGCGTCCCAAGAGGACTTCATCCGTGGCAGCAGGGACCAGAACGTCAGAGATGTGGTTTATGACATTGCCAGCCAAGCCCATGTCCATCTCCAACACGTATGAAAAGCTATATTACTATCTGTGCTCAGATGGGAAATGTGTTGTATGTTGCTCAAGAATTCAAGCATTTTGCATGCTATTATGCAACTTGATTAATTTTCAGAAGTGAAATCACCCCTCCTCCACCAGCAGCTCGTATGACCCTTAAATGTTGCCCTCTCCTCATTACTGAAATTATTAAAGTCCACAGAGTGTTCCAGGTAATATCTGGAGGAAACGCTAATCAGAGATTTCGTCAGCTATTACTCACCTCAATTTGCATATTTGGTCAGGCGGTGTGAATCAAGGTTACCGTCGAATGAACTCAGTGCAGTCGGGCCACGGTTAAAATATTACAAACGAGCAAGGGCAAAACTGGAAGTTGATACTTTTTATGTAACTGCGGGTTAAATGTTTGGATGAGTTCTGAATACATTTAGCATTTTGCCCCCACAAAAAATCTAAGAATCAAAGATTTTCTATGTAATGCATTTGTTTATTGATATGTTTGTTTGTGATGTGCGATTAACTACATGACAATTAAGCACATATTCTCCATAAAACATGTTAAGATTAATTAGCCATAAATGATTTTTAGCTGAACCTGCAGTCCTTTGTAATTTAAAAATCACAAGTCATAAATATTAAATTAATTAAACTCAATAAATAATGTCCATACTCTACTGATAATGTACGAGAATCGCCACAGCGGAATGAACCGCCAACTTATCCAGCATATGTTTTACGCACTAGGAAACATCTATACACACTCATTCACACACCTTCACTACAGCCAATTTAGCTTACCTAATTCACCTATAACATGTCTTTGAACTTGTGGTGGAAACCGGACCACCCGGAGGAAACCCACACAAACATGGGGAGAACATGCAAACTACACATAGAAATGCCAACTAACCCAGCCAAGGCTGGAACTAGCGACCTTCTTGCCGTGAGGTGAGTGTACTACCCACTGCGCCCCCCTTAAGCCCGTTTGCAGACAAATACTGTATAAACGCATAATATAAAAACAAATGTCTCAAGGCAAAATGTGTTAATATTTTAACAAGAGCAGTTACTTTGGCAATGAAGGTGTATGGTCATTTGTTTGAGGTATTTTAACGTGGAAAGTCATTCTGACCAGTTCGTTTGAATCAGTGAAATGTTAACTAGACAGTCACTCTGATCAGTTCATTTGAATCATTGAAATGTTAACTGGAGAGTCACTCTCATCAGTTCATTTGAATCAGTGAAATGTTAACTGGAGTCACTCTGATCAGTTCATTTGAATCAGTGAAATGTTAACTAGAGAGTCACTCTGATCAGTTCATTTGAATCAGTGAAATGTTAACTAGACTGTTACTCTGATCAGTTCATTTGAATCAGTGCAATGTTAACTAGACAGTCACTCTGATCAGTTCATTTGAATCAGTGAAATGTTAACTAGAGAGTCACTCTGATCAGTTTTTTTAAATCAGTGCAATGTTAACTAGACAGTCACTCTGATCAGTTCATTTGAATCAGTGAAATGTTAACTAGAGAGTCACTCTGATCAGTTTTTTTAAATCAGTGCAATGTTAACTAGACAGTCACTCTGATCAGTTCATTTGAATCAGTGAAATGTTAACTGGAGAGTCACTCTGATCAGTTCATTTGAATCAGTTAAATGTTAACTGGAATGTCACTTTGATCAGTTTACTTAAATCAGTGAAATGTTAACTGGAGAGTCACTTTAACCAGTTTTTATGAATCAGTAAAATTTTTACTGGAGAGTCATTCTGATCAGTTCATTTGAATCAGTGAAATGTTAACTGGAGAGTCACTTTGATTAGTTCATTTGAATCAGTGAATTTTTAACTAGAGATTCACTCTGATCAGTTTATATGAATCAGTGAAATGTTAACTGGAAAGTCACTTTGATCAGATCTTATGTATCAGTGAATTTTTAACTGGACTAATCAGTTCATTTAAATCAGTGAAATTTTAACTGGAAAATAACTTTGATCAGTTCATATAAATCAGTATTTTTTTTTTACTGGAGAGTCACTTTAATCAGTTAATTTGAATCAGTACATCAGAGATGTACTGTCTCTGATGAGACAGAGATGTATCAGTTAATTTGAATCAGTACATCAGAGATGTACTGTCTGAACAGGGTGGGTTTTATAATATGCATTTATAATTGTCTTTTATATTTTACTCTGTAGGTATATTTCATTATTTCAACTTGAATTATAAATTATCAGCAGGGTATGGCCAGTATTATTTAGTTTTGCCTGTATTGCCACTCAAAGTGCCAGCAGCTTGTGACTTTCTAGCATTTTATGAATCACCAAAGGAGCACAGTTGAAAATCATCTATAATGTTGGACTCAAGAAAAAACCTACAGTTACTTCTCATTTTCATTTTTGGCTAAAGCACCCCATTAAATGTATTATGTGGAAAATGTACTTAATTGTGATGAAAATAATCTCACGTCGCAAACAAAGGAACCAATAAATGGATGCATTAATAAGCATATCATAAAAATAGAATTTATACGTAATTATGAGCTTGTAAATATATCACACAGCACAATCGTCATAGTCTTTTTTTGATATAAGCTTGATATCTTGACTCATTACTACTCTGTCTTACAGGCTAGATCATTTGCAGAGAGCGTTCCACATTCAGCCATGCCTGCTTTCCTACAAACGGTGAGTAATTTCAGCTTCTCTCTTCTCCCAACGCCACACAAATGTGATGTGACACAGAAGCTCATGGCTGATCCTCATTCTGCTTCTAAAAGAGGCGGATCCTCATCGCCCCACATGACTCCCGCAAACAGCTCATGCTCTGATTACACTTCTTAAGCTTTTTTTCATGCTTTTACAGTCTTTTCTCTTAAGGGATGCCCGCGTGAAAAGAGCTGAGGGAGTAACTTGGCGTAATACGAGGGAAAGCATAGGGGAGCAGTCTGTAATTTTCAGTCCAATTCCAGCCTGGTTGCCGGTGAAATGCTTTCTGTGAAGCAAATGGCCCATAAAGCATTTTTTATTCACTTTCCTTGACTGTAATGTCCTACTCCTACTTTCATTTCCTCGTCCCTGTGCCTAGCTGTCATTCGTATTCTTTATAGCCGTTTTCCCCCGCAGGTCTTTTAGTGACACATTGCGCTCCACTTGCTTTGGCTGGTGTTAATCGTGACTGTGCGCTCACAAAAGAACTTTACTGTAAGGATTGACATTTGAGGATTGTGTTTTGTGTGGGTTCATTCACAGTCGCAGGAGAAATTATTTGAACCCTTTGGTGTTATTGTAAATGGCAAACTCAAAATAAGTCAGTCAGTAAGCCTACATGTGTTTTCTTCTCCTGAACTGTGACTTAAAACAGCGAGGTCAATCATTTTCAATCATTTGTTTCTGAAACAAATCATCATCTTAAAGGCATATGGTGGGAAACAAATTAGTCTTAGAAGTACTTGATTCTGATTGGTCGGTTATGACATTCCAAAGTACATTATTGGTTACAACATGGGCTCATTCTGGAAACGTAGCCCTATATACATTTCTGGAGATGGCAGCTAGAGGAGCGTATGAGTGCATTTTCTGCTGCACCAGTTTTTTCCAGTGTCTCGTCGCGTATGTCAAAGGATTTGAGAAGCAGAGAGGAGAGGACGACGCGGTTTGAGTAGGGTGAAAATGATTCCAGGAGGCAGAAAGACAAAAAAAGCCAAAAATACAAAAAACAAATAACAGGGTTAGAACCTTGTAAAAAATCTGAAAACGTGGTAAAAATCAGGCTGCTGTTTTTTTTTTTTTTGATTGCTTTTGAAAACAATGTCAGTTGGGTTTAGGGAAGTGAGTGAGTGCTGGTCAATCTGTGCTTTTTAAAACACTATCGGTTGGGTTTAGGGGAGGGTGTTTGTGGGGGTATGGGTTGGTTGGTTGGTCAGTCAGTCGACAGTGGCCTGTGGTGGATTTAGGTGAGAAGAGCAGGCGTGAATGGCAATCGCGAGAGAAATTTGAGATCTCAAAAAGCATACACGACAGCCTCTGGTGAATTTACGAAAACAAAAATGGCAAAATTACGTAGCTCCTGGGATGTATTCGGCGCTCTCCAGAAATGTATATAGGGGTACGAAATCGAATGAGCCTGGGTTGATGTTATTACCTGGTAACAACCATTGAAACTAATAACACCTTTATCCAGAAACTTTGAATTATTATTAAAAAGTTTTATAGAATTAAGCCTGTCACAATAATCAATATATCAGCTTATTACATAACACATGGCCATGACCTCAATCATTTTTTGATGATGTAATATATATTGTCCATACAAAAAAAAAAAGCAATATCAGCAATATTTTAACTGATTGCACAACATCTCAATTTCTATTGGAGGTGTCAGTGTCAGTATAGTAAAAAAAACTTTTATATTATTTATTATAAATTATTATAGTATATTTTTATGCGAGGTCTGTTTTTACTTTGCACTTTTTTGTTAACATTTATCATTATTGTTATTATTTATTGATTTATATTTATATATACGTTTTTACATTCTGGTTCCAATTATTAAATCGATAAAATGACAAATTAAATGAATAATCTTCAGAATAAAATATTATGTGTTCTTTGAAAGAGTGTACTTCTGGCATTATAAAGGGAGTGGCATACAATGGTCTTAATGACAATAATATCATTTATCGCAATGTAATTTGGTGCAATATAGTGTATAAGAAAAAAATTGGTCTTGTGACAGACCTGTATAGAATACTTGATTCTGATTAGTCCCTTACAACATTACAAAGTATATTATTCACAGATAACAGCTGCTTAAAGGCGTCTTGTGACTGAATAATACGTATTTGTTAGAGTCGGCTGCATCCAACCATTTTTCTATTTTTAAGCTTGACGTTAGTAAATTATTACACAGCTCATATACATTCTTTATGTCTAGTTTTTTTGCTTTTGTGGAAAGTACCCAACTAGAAAACAGAGTAACATACATCTAGGGAATTGTTTTTTACAGAATAAAACTCTTGCGCTTCCATCAAACTATTGTTTATTGATATAAACAAGGCATCTCAAAGTCTGGACCTGGGGAGAATATAATACTGTGTTTTGCACCACGTTTGACCTACTGTACCTCTAGTTGATTTTTTTACTTTTTATGCAGAATTGTTGATGCTTAAATTATGCATCACTTCCCTCATTTGCACTGGGTATTAATGTATTTTAAATGAGAAAAAGCATTACATTTTTTAAATAGTTGATTTATACTCACTGGCCACTTTAATAGGTACACCTGTCCAACTGCTTGTTAACGCAAATTTCTAATCTGCCAATCACATGGCAGCAACTCAACGTATTTAGGCATGTAGACATGGTCAAGACGATCTGCTGCAGTTAAAACCAAGCATCAGAATGAGGAAGAAAGGTCATTTAAGTGACTTTAAACGTGGCATGGTTTTTGGTGCCAGGCAGGCTGGTCTGAGTATTTCAGAAACTGTAGATCTACTGAGATTTTCACGCACAACCATCTCAAGGGAGATTGGCCAGACTGGTTTTAGCTGATAGAAAGACAACAGTAACTCAAATAAACACTCATCACAACTGAGGTTTGCAGAAGAGCATCTTTAAACACACAACATGTACAACCTTGAGGCAGATGGGCTACAGCAGCAGAAGACCACACTGGGGGCCACTCCTGTCAGCTAAGAACAGGAAACTGAGGCTACAATTCAAACAGGCTCACCAAAATCAGACAATAGAAGATTGAAAAAACATTGCCTGGTCTGATGAGTCTCGATTTCTGCTGCGATATTCGGATGGTAGGGTCAGAATTCGGCATCAACAACATGAAAGCATGGATCCATCATGCCTTGTATCAATGGTTCAAGCTAGTATAATGGTGTGGGAGATATCTTCTTGGCACCATTGGACCTAATAGTATCAATTGAGCATCATGTCAACGCCACAGCCTACCTGAGTATTGTTGCATCTTCTGATGGCTACTTCCAGCAGGATAACGCACCATGTCATAAAGCACGAATCCTCTCAAACAGGTTTCTTGAACATGACAATGAGTTCACTGTACTCAAATGAGCACCATTGGGATGTGGTGAAACAGGAGATTTGCATTATGGATGTGCAGTCGACAAATCGGCAGCACCTATCATGTCAATAAAGACCAAAATCTCTGAGGAATATTTCCAGCATCTTGTTGAATCTGTGCCACGAAGGATTAAGGCAGTTCTGAAGGCAAAAGGGGGTCCAGCCCAGTACTAGTAAGGTGTACCTAATAAAGAGGCCGGTGAGTGTATGTATGGTATAAGTTTTCCAGGCCTTTGACATTGATGAAAATTCTGATGATAAAAAAATACATTGCTATATTGTACAAACTCAATAGACCTTACTGAAGCAATTAAACTCCACAAGATTCACATATTTGTATTTTTCTGAAGTGATATTTCAATCATTTAAATAATCTGTTATATACATATGTTAAAAAGACATGGCACCACTTTATATTATATTACCTGATTGATTTTTGCCTTTCACTTTCTTCTTAGTACTTTTAAAGCATTTCAGTAATGTATCATCCTTTAGGCTCGCTCAGACGTAATTAAACTAAGCTTGTTTGAGCTTCTTTGTGTTCTGTGCCTCAGGTTGTTTTGGAGGACTACCTGCAGAGAGTGAGGAAAGTCGATTTCGACGTGTTTCACCCCAGCCTACAGAAGAGGAATCCAACACTGCCCCTTCAGCTGTATTTACGGTCATGGAGAAAGATCTATTGATCATCTGCTTTTTAAGATGAGCTCCTTGTCAAACGAACCAAGCTCTTGCAATAAATGATCAAGCTACTGTTGACAGTTATTGCTGTCGTTTTTCATGCTAGTACAGCTAGAAGAAGTGTTTGATTATTAAATAATTAGTATTCGTACAGAAAATAACCACAAATAACAGCAAGACACATTCTGGGAGATGATAGAATCTGGTTTGGATTTGTTCAAGTGTTTGAATAGTGTTGGTGGCATGAATTGAAGCAAATATTTTAACAGTTTTCTCTTTAATTATTTCAGGCATTTGTGAACAAATTGACAACAGTGTTACATATTTATAAGTGAGGGATGTGTCACATGCCTCTTCTGAGGGGCAAGGTCTATCAATTCTGTTTCCCATTGCATGTTCAAGTGTGGAGCAAGGTGCCATTTTTTAGTGACACAATCAAGAGATTTATTTAGTCATAAAAAAACATTCATCCCTCTGCCACAAAAGCTCTTATCTGATCGACAGGAAAACAACTCCTGGCTGTTTGCGACTGCTCTTCAGCTGCAGAGAATATTTTGCTGGAAGCTTGCCGCTCTACTTTGCTGCGCTTAACTCATTCAGACACATTTCTAAAGGAAAGAAAAAAACATGCAAACATTGTGTTCAGTTACATATAGAGCCTAACTTTTAGTTCAGTGGATGTGTAAGATTCTGAATATTTACAGTGATGTTAGAACTATTGTATTTGCAGAAAATCTTTGTATATGCACAATGTAATTTTACACTTGGGCCATTCAAGTTTTTACACCAGATATTAAATAGCATTTTCATCGATCAAACCACACTAAATACTGGTTAACAGTATCAATTTACAAACTCAAATGGGGAACAATAACGACATATAACAACACTTACAAACACATTTACATTATGCAAGGAAAAAATATCCCTGTGTATATATACACACACACACATACACTAACCGGCCACTTTATTAGGTACAACTTACTAGTCCTGGGTTGGACCCCTTTTGTCTTCAGAACTGCCTCAATCCATTGTGGCATAGATTCAACAAGTTGCTGGAAATATTCCTCAAGGATTTTTCTCCATTTTGGCAAGAGAGTCTTACACAATATTAATTATTTTTCCCATTGCACCATGACTTTATATTCCATGCTGTACATTCTTTCTGTTAGGTGACAAGACATTTATCTAAGCAAAGTCAGACCTACTGTCAATAATTACAAATCAAACATGATCATATTTTATTTTGGTAAAATAAGCATAATCTAGAGGCCTTTCCCTTTCATATAAGCCACTTCTGATATCAAATAATTAACTAAGTCAAGTTAATATTTGTTGTTCTTAAATTTTGAAAGGCTTTTGTCAGGTAGTGTATGTTAACCACTTAACTTTAAACCAGCTTGGCCTGGCCAACGCAATCTCACAGCAATTTGTAACTTTTTGATTTAGTGGCTAATTGGTATGAATTCGTACGATCTAATTGGTACAATTTAACACGATTTGCTCATCACCCAATGACGGTTGGGGTTAGGGGTGGGGTTTGGTGCCACTCCTCCTTTTTAAAATCTTATATTTTCATATGACTGAACTCCACCAATCTGACAAAACGTGAAATACTTACGTTTTCTTGTGAGATCAGGCTGGCCAGGCAGGTTTAAACCAGTTTAGGATGTTTTTTGTCATTTATGGCTTTTCCATAGAAATTAGCTGTCATTTTACACGCAACCATGTGAAAATACAGATGAAGAATGTTCTGACGATGAATATTTTAATGGCACGATCAAAAGCAGTTTATTTAGTCATTAATACTTATAACTAATTTGTGCAACAAATGAGTTTAGGATCAGGATTTCATTGCCACATGTGATGACATTTGCCATTTTGTTCTTATAATAAGCCAAGGAACGGGGAAACTAGAGACGGTTTATGATTACCTTTACAATTAAAGTGATTCTAATAGCATGCAGCCATGCACCTAGTAAAATAAATGAATGATTAATGAGCATTCCTATAAATTTGAACTGATTTGGGTCAAAGGACACTCTTATAAACCGTGTATCTCCACATTCTGTAAAACACCAAAATGTAGTTCATTAGTCGACTTCTGCTCATAGATAATAAGCACTTTTACAGCCTATTTCTTTTCTCAAATGCTATTGAGCCTGCTGGAGGTCAGTGATTAAGCTTTGCCCTAGAAAGGAGGTGTTGAAATGAAACGAGACACATTTCAAGTAATTATCTTTGGGGGATTTGCGTGCAAATAATTGCCTTAGTCAGAGAGATATGTCAGAGTCATGTTGCATCTTTTTTTATTTGTACAAGTTAGCCGAGACGTTCTGATCCTGTCATGTTCTTTCTGCTTTTCCTGACAGCCAAAGCTCATTCAGTGGTTTATATCAGTATTTCCTCACATTTTCTTTCACAATAAAGGGGGTAGTTCACCCAAAAAAGAAAATCCTGTCACTATTTACCCACGACTTTTTTTAAACCAGTTTGAGGTTGTTTGATATAAAAGAAGATATTTTGAAGAATGTTGGAAACCTGTAACCATTGACGTTCATAGTAGGAAAAACTAGCTGATTAGGTTTTATAAATATCTTCTTTTGTGTTCAACATTTTGCAACAAGTCAAGGGTGAGTGAGAAATGGCAGATTTTTCCAACACAAGCTCATTGGAAATGCAAGCTTCAGCATTTTTGTGGGAACAGAAACGTTGACTGCAGTTTTATAAGTAAAGTGAAGATTGTGGGAGATATGACACAAACAGCTTTTGTTCCTTTTTAAATTGATGATATAAATATTTACAGGAACATATTGTCGACAAATAAAGCATTATTTTTATGCACAACACCAAATAAATGTAAAAAAAACAGCTTAACATTAGCAATGTTTCCATCTAAAGATGCTAATTAAATTTATGTGCAAAACTGGAATATTGCATATAAGATTTGCAAGTAAGTTTCCATCCAAGTAGTCAAAGAATCAGAATCGTCACTTCCTGATAAACTGGCGCCAAATATCAACAGTAAAAACTGAATTTGTTGCGGTAGAAGCTGCATGAATCTTTTCCTCATATAAAAAATGACTTGCGCCTCAGAAGACAGCATGCAGATGGCGTTTATAGGTAGAGATATGGAGCACAGACGCTCTTGACAGTTCTGGAGGTAATTAATTATATAAAAACACTAATACTGAAATGGTTAAGGTGATTTAGAATGACCAAAACAACATCTCAGATGTTTTACAGTGTGCTCAGCCTGCTGGTTTGTTCATTCACACATATTTTTATCATCAAATAACTTATTTAATGCGCATACTGGAATTTGTTCGTATAAGTTTTTCCATCGTAGTTTATAAGCAACTTTTCTCATCGAATGAAAAGTTTATCCTACTCTATTTTGTGCATATGTTTTTTATGTGCATTTTCAAAATGTATGCACATCATGGCGTTTCCATCAATCGATTTTTATGCGCATAAAATTAGGTGGATGAAAACATAGCTACTGTCTATGATTTGTACACTGTAAAACATTCAGGGTTCCACACAATCGATTTGCATGGCACAGCTTGAAGGAATTAAGTTTTTAAATTAATCTTATTAGCTTTTACAAATTTGAGTTGAGTGAACATAGAACAATTTGATTGTCCTCATAAAAACTCTAGAATTGAACTAAACAAGTTTAACCAAACAACAAATGACGTTTTGAGTGTAGCGATGCTTTATAAACAGACTTCGGGATGCACATGCGCAGATATTTTGACGAGGATCATTCATTATTGACGATCATTCTATTAAGCAATCAGTATACAACCTATATATAAATAGTCAAGCATGCCTTCTCTAGACTTTCAGCATCCCTTCTCCACCCCAGCTCCACACCTTTAAACCTGATTCCTTAAAGGTGCAGTAGGTGATCGTCTTCAGAAGCATGTGTTGTTGTGCTGGTTGAAAGTCTCTTAAAAGTTCAATAGTAATGATTAAAGTAAATGATCAATGTGTGTTTAGCTGTATGTTTATTTTCTGGGTAAGACATAAAACTAAAAATGTTCATCCAATCAAATATCATCAGGCCGACATCTCCTATAATTCCGATAAGTAGCTCAAACTGTCTGTCAGCTTTGGACTTCTGCGCATCTCTGTTTGTTCACGCATATCCGCCATTTGTGCGTGCCCGCCTGCATGAGCGCCGCGCATTCTCGACACATGCACACGAGATAATCAAACAGTCGCGGTGAAATCAAACCCCGAATTGAAACTTTTGAAAATCCTGAATCAATATTAGAGTTACTTTTGCACGCTGGTGTAAGGACAAAATCCATAGCTGAAGTATTACTGTTAGATGGGTAATGTTCTGTTTTAAAACTATTTTAGTCAGACTCAGGCTAAGCTTATGTTAGATTGTGTTGTGTTATAAATGGGTTATATTCACAGACGTGTTGTTCAGCCACAGAAATCTCCCCTTGAAAGATTAATGTGACTATTTTCTGTTTTTTAAGGGACCTTTGACAGCATCGATGATGTAGATTTTTATTTAGTTTAACAACAAAACAAAAGCAAGTAGCGATATTCCGCCTAACCTGCTTTATTGAGCTGAAGTTGTTTTTATATTCACATTGGTTCATTTTTGAAAAATGACAGCCTTTTATACTGTGTATCATACAACTCTGAATATTCACTCTGAAATAGCCTGTAAGTATGGCTTAGTAATAAATGTAATTCCTGCACGCTGCTGGCCAAACACTAACTAACTATTACATTTCAAATTGAATGACAGGAGCTAGTGGGTTGTCTGCTGTTGTGCCGCGGTGCGCGCGTTCGCTATTTCAGGAGGCGTGGCTTTAAATTACAGCCCCTTACTGCCGTCCAAAGATAGTATGCTAAGCGGTTAGCATTTTGGCAGATCACCTAAGTTGGGGAGCGTCATGAGGTCGGGCTAAACACTGCACTCTGACCCCTATCCCTTTTTCTCTTATGACAACAAGGGGAATAACATGAGTTCAGAGCCCTCTCCTCAGACAGCACGCCAAACATGCATATTCTGCATAGAAACTGCATACTCTATTCAGTCTGTAAGTGTCAACTCGTCAAATACATTTGCCTCAGCTATCTCTATACGGACAACTTTTCTGGTGTGGTCAGTTTGTTCAGTAACTGTTAGCTGTTGTATGTGTGATGCAGAACACTCGGGATCGAGTCTGGTCAAGCACAGTTCCACAAAAGAGATTCAAGGTAAAAGGTTTCTGTTTTATGCATATTTTCTGTTTGCTTGTGAAAACACAGTTGGTTGGGTTTAAGGAAAGGTTTAGCTCAGTGGTTTGCTCTGTCAGTGTTCTTAAACTTTATGGTACTATCCAAGTACCATCATAATGACAAGGCAGATTAATTCATATTATTAGGAATATTTATCATTGTCAGCCACTTTAAACATTACAGTTTGAACATTAACACTGTGCTGTGTTATAAGTAAAAACAAAACAAAAAAAGTCAACGTTTAAAATGAGATAAAGTAAAAAGAAATCTGCTGTAGTAAAATGTAAAGTATTAACAAATAGTAACCTCTTCATCAAGGCCTGAAAATGTTGCTTGGACTGCTTAAATATAGGCTATATGTCATTATATTTATATATTAGCCCTCTTGTTTATTTTTTCCCAAATTTTTGTTTAATGGAGAGAAGATTTAAACACATTTCTAAACAGTAGTTTTAATAACTCATTTCTAATAATTTATTTTATCTTAGCCATGATGACAGTAAATAATATTTGACTAGATATTTTTCAAGACACTTCTATACAGCTTAAAAAGACATTTAAAGGCTTAACTAGGTTAATTAGGAAGGTTAGGGTAATTAGGCAAGTTATTGTATAGCAATGGTTTGTTCTATAGACTACCGGGAAAAAATAGCTTAAAGGGGCTAATAATTCTAACCTTTTAATGGTTTAAAAAAATTAAAAACTGCTTTTAATCTAGCCAAAATAAAACAAATAAGACTTTCTCCAGAAGAAAAACTATTATCAGACAAACTGTGAATTTTGTTTGCTCTTAAACATCATTTGGGAAATATTTTAAAAAGAATTTAAAAAAATCTAAGGGGGGCTAATAATTCTGACTTCAACTGTATGTTGCATGTACATATGTGCATGATTACATGTATAAATACACTGCTTGACCAATTCATACGTGATTTATCCATTCATACGTGCAAAGTTTCCATGATTTAAGATCTCATCTTAAGTGGACTGTGGGGTTTGTGAAGATAACCACACACAGAGACTAACTTTAATTAGGCTATAATCTAGCTTCAAGCTTTAAGCAAGGCAAAGTTGCTTGAGTCTATGTTTTGTCCTGCGACATTTGAATCATGCCCAGATAAATTAGCCTAAATCTGAGGTAACAAATTTATTGAAAGTCACGCTTCTTTGGAAAACAAATTATTTAACACAACTACGAACAAACCTTTTTTAACATATTTGTAATAATTATTTTACCAATGATGCAGCAAGGGGAGATTCCTGAGTTTGCAGTTATTAAAATGCCAACACAACAGCACTGGTCTGCAAAAGCGCTTCTCTAGCGTCTATCTGCTCTGCAAGCCACGTGGTGCCTTTTTTTCTGGCTGTGCTCCAAATCGGGCTGATTTTTAGCCTTTGATAAGGTGATGAAATTAAGTAAACATTCTAAGCACACCGATGTTATCTCACGCTTAAGGAAACTTAACCTATTAACCTACCATTTTTAACTTTTAAAAGCCCATTTTAATTTAAATGTTGATGTTTTTTGTTTGTTTGTTTTTTTTACATATAAGCAAAGTGCAGTGTTAACGTTCAAACTATTTATAATGTTTACAGTGGCTGACAATAATAAATATTTGTAATAATAGAAATTCATCTGCCACGTTTTAGAACTGTGCAGAGCTGTAGCTGCTTCACTGGGCTTACTACGCTACTCTATTTAAATACTGCTCATTATGGTGGTACTTGGAGAGATCATTTTTTGGAAACAAGGTGGTACTTGATGAAAAAAGTCTGAGAACCACTGCTCGAGTGGATTTGTCATCTGAAACGTGCAATGAAATGTAACCAGAGCAATGGAAGGAGCAAATGTCTGTCTGCGGACTGCGAGGGGTGTAACTTGTAGTAGAGTTTTTACTTGCAGTTATCGATATCCCATACCATGCGAGATTGTACATTTTCAGTAAATATTTCATGCGTTCGCTCCAAATTTATCCTCAACCTATTCATTTAATATATGTATTCATTTAGCAACTCCACTCACTGACTTCTTTATCCATTTGGTCATGACAGTTTGCCTACTCGGCGTCGCCCCCTGTTGTTACTAGCAATGGTGGGCGCATCCCCTTTCAACTCACGGCTGTACGTAGAGCAGTTGTAGATGTTAATAATTGTGATGCTTGGGTTTAGAGATGGGGTAGTAGACGTTAATAACTAGTAGTACAGCGCCGTCTTGCTGACAACAAGGTTTTAACATGTGGGTCTTGATAACTGCAAGTTACGCCTCTTCTATAAGTTTTGCCCCCTTCATGTTATGCTCCTGTCTTGCAGTCCGCAGACAGACACTACTCTATCTGAGAGTGCACGTTTCAGTGTGTATGTGCAAGTCTGCAGCCAGATACTATTAGTTGGATTTTTATCTTTGGTTGAAATAACCTTTTTAATATGATAACCAACACGTTTTCTGCTTAAATATAACTTTCTTGGTTCAGTATGAAGCTACAGATTATTGTAGGGTATAATATCCATGGTATTTTCTTTTATTGTCCATCAGAACAAATTAAATGACGAGAAAGAAAGTTGCTAACGTCCTACCCTTCATTTGTTTAGATTTTTTATTTCCAGTCACTACAGATGTGATGCATTTTGAAAGAGTTTCTAATTGCTGCGCTGCGCCTCTAAAACAAAACTGACAGCTTCTGTTGGCCCACCACGCTCCTCTTACTCGCATTCAGATCTTGAGATTGACCGCCTCGATTGCCAAGGTAAATAGCTTTTCATTTTACGCCCCGAGGAAACTGCTCTGCTATTTATCAAGTGACAACAACAATTCATCAGCTTAGGAGATAACTGACTTCAAATTAAACACCTGTCATTACAGAACTTTCAAAATCATTAAACACACATCTGTGGTGTGCTGCTAAACGCTGGTGATCTCGGGTCTAATTAAGCGTTTGGGATTTCACCGTTTCACTGAGGCCAGAATAACACTGGGATGAAATGTTTTTTATCCTGATTAAGTTTAGCTTAAATAACCTAAAATAGAAAGCTGGCTGTTGATTTAGTCACTCTTCAAAATCTAAGTAACTTTTCAATAGATAAACATTATTATCACTCTCAGGTTAGACATTTAAAGAGCGGTTATTTACAAAAAGTATTTTTGATGACACATTGTATCTTAAGCATAAAGTTTACACTTCTCAGCTATAAGTTATGCTGTTTTGGGATAATAATTTTTAATTATAACATATTTCTTCAAATAGCTTAATAGTTATTTTGCTTAAGAACTATTAAACATTTGTTAGAATCCCACTTTAAGTTTAATTTAGTTTAATATACATACTAAAATTGAAATCTGTACTTTTTCCAAGGGCTAGAAACAGTTGTTTCTTTTTACAGTAATATCACATAAAATGGCAATCAAGAAGATTGAGATATAGGCTGCGTCTAAAACCTCCTACTTCCATACTATATAGTACGCTAAAATCAGTATGCGAGCCAAGTAGTATGTCCGAATTCATAGAATTCGAAAATCAGTTGGCGAGAATTACCCGGATGACTTACTACTTCCGGCGAGATTCTGAAGTGCGCATCCCATGCACGCTGCGCTATCCCATAATGCCCTGTGAGAGAATTCATGAATGGGACTAAAGCGATGAAGCGACGCAACTGATACAAGTAGGTCATGTGACCATGAAAAAATGGCGGATGTAGTACGTCCGAATTCCATTCATACTTTTCTCATTCATACTGAGAACGTACTTTTCTAACGGCCGAGTAGTGCGTTTAAATTCAAATGCACCTACTGAGTAGTAGGCGGTTTCAGACGCAGCCATAGTTTGTGCTTGATTTACACTCACCGGTCACTTTTATTAGCTACACCTGTACAACTGCTCTTTTACATAAATTTCTAATCACATGGCAGCAACTCAATGCATTTAGGCATTTAGACACGGTCAATACGATCTACTGCAGTTCAAACCGAGCATCAGAATAGGGAAGAAAGGTGATTTAAGTGACTTTGAATGTGGCATCGTTGTTGGTGCTAGACGGGCTGGTCTAAGCATTTCAGAAACTGCTGATCTACTAGGATTTTCACGCAAAACCATTACTAGGGTTTACAGAGAATGGTCTGATAAATAAAATATCCTGTGAGCGGCAGTTCTGTGGGCACAAATGCCTTGTTGATGCCAGAGGTCAGAGGAGAATGGCCAGACTGGTTCGAGCTGATAAAAAGGCAACAGTAACTCAAATAACCACTGGTTACAATTGAGGCATGCAGAAGAGCATCTCTAAATGCACAACATGTACAACCTTGAGGCAAATGAGCTACAGCAGCGGAAGACTGCACCGGGTGCCACTCCTGTCAGCTAAAAACAGGAATCTGAGGCTACAATTCACCAAAAGCAGCAACAAGCTCACCAAAAGTTGACAATAGAAGATTAGAAAAACGTTGCATGGTCTAATGAGTCTCCATTTCTGCTGCAAAAGTTGGATGGTAGGGTCAGAATTTGGCATCAACAACAGGAAATCATGGATTTGTTCTGCCTTGTATCAACGGTTCAGGCTGGTGGTGGTGGTGTAATGGTGTGGGGGATATTTTCTTGGTCCACTTTAGGCCCATTAGTACTAATTAATCATCATGTCAATGACACAGCCTACCTGAGCATTGTTGCTGACCATGTCCATCCCTTTATGACCACAGTGTACCCATCTTCTGACTTCCAGCAGGATAATGCGCCCTGTCATAAAACACAAATCATCTCAGACTGGTTTCCTGAACATGACAATGAGTTCACTGCACTTGAATGGCCTCCACAGTCACCAGATCTCATTCCAGTAGGGCACATTTGGAAGGTGGTGGAACGGGAGATTCACATCATGGATGTGCAGCCAACAAATCTGCAGCAACTGCATTATGATATCAATATGTCAATATGAACCAAAATCTTTGAGAAATATTTCCAGTACCTTGTTGAATCTATTCCATGAAGTATTAAGCTGAAGGCAAAACTGAGTCCAACCCGGTACTAGTAAGGTGTACCTTATAAAGTGGCCGGTGAGCGTATTTATATTTACAAACCAGCTTAGTGCAATGATTTTCTTTTTCTTTTCTTTTTTTAACAAAAATGTTTGCTCAAGCCTTTAATATCAGAAATGATGAGTATTAATTTGGTTTTGTTGTCAACATGCAGTAGCTGTTGAATTGCACTTTAAGAATCAACCTTTTTTCTTTTGAAAGACATGTTTACTTCTACATTTTGGATGGCCTGAGGATGAGTATATCAGGATATCTTATTTTTTGGCTGAACTGTTCCTTTAAGAATAAATTCGAAGCAGTTTAGTGGAGCAGGAAGACATTTCTTTGTCCTCTGATTTACATTATTGTCAAGCTTCAGAAACACAGCAGAGCTGGAAGAATTTTTGATTGTGTGAACAATTTTGGCCTCAATCTTCCAGCTCTGAAAAACTGCAGCATGAAAAGAACAAATTAAAATGATCATCTAAGATCTCTAGGCATTCTTGTCATATCATTATAGACCAGACAGTGAATGTCTTATTTTGTAAAATAAGATTTACATTGAGAGTCAGTGTGGTCTAATATGGTTTTTTTTTCTTTTCTTTTTTTTTTTTTTGGTATGTTCTTTAAAACATTTTCCTTTATATTCCACAGAAAGAAACTAATAATGGTTTGGAAGGCCAAGAAGGTGAGTAACCATGTTTTAAAAAGTTAATTTTATTTTAATTAAACACTATCCCTTTAATATCTGCTTTGAGGATTGGTTCGACAAGAATGAACATTCTTTCATCCTCTTTCATCATCACAAAGGGAGAAAGTTTTAGTATTCTGGCAACACTTTTCCACATAATGAAAGTGAATGAGAAATTGCAAAATGACTAAAAGGTTGTTGAAATGACCTGCGGATTATTATGCAGGAACTCTAAATTAAGTAATAGCTTTGTGTGAGGAACAATATATGTTAATCTAGCAAGAAGAATGTTTTGTTTGAATTATTAAAGTGTGAAGAAAGCTTAAATGTACTAAAAAAAGTAATATTAATGTTATAGTAATAATATTTTTTCTATTTGAAAATCTTAATTTTTAAGTGCAAAAAATATTTAAGTTTTTATCTTCTTTTATATTTCAGTGTATGGCTGAAGATCATGAAACTGAAATGTGTATATTTAAAACATTACTTCTGCAAGCACAGTTTGGGTCAAGGATTTATTTGTTTTAATTTAGCTTATTTTCAATAAAATGAATTTACTGTATTTTAGTTCAGTGATGTATTTTAATGTCATATTTTGTGATTTTACAGTGCTAAATTATTTTAATAGTTAGCAGTATTTTTTCATGTGTGTTTTCAAATAGCAAGTGCCTAACCTAAGTGAAGTTTATTCATAAATTAATTTTGAGAGGTTCACATGCTTAAGATTAACCATGGCTGGTCCCGCATTAGCTAACATATGATTCACCAATCAGATGATTCCTAAGTCACTCTAAATAACCGGTTTCTTACCTCAGTATCTTAGTCTTGAAGAATTCCCCCTCCTACCCCTACTCCTTCCTCCTTTTTCTAGATTGGTTGACACGGGGGCCCAGTGATTAACACTGTTACCTCACAGCAAGAATGTCACTGTTTAAAAGTTCTTACTGAGCCAGTCGACATTTCTCTGTGGAGTTTGCATGTTCTCATGTGGTTTTCCCCCAGGTTCCCCGGTTTCTTTCCACAGTCCAAAAACACGCAATATAATTAATTTGACCATTCCAAATTGGCACTGTAGATGAGCACTTCGTAAAGGCTGGTTTATACTTCTGCGTTGAGTGATCGGCGTGACCCATGGCGCCTGCCTTGCGCATAGTCGTGCATTTATGCTTCTGCGTGCTGTTTGTGTTGCTCTGCAGTAACGCTTCCTAAACTCTAGCTGGCAGTAGGTTTTTATGTTCCTCTCTGTCAAGTTTCTATGGTGTTTTGTTTTTTCTGAACGATACCTTAATGTACAAGTAGCTAAAACTCAGTTATTCTAAGGCTGGAACCGGCGGATGTGCAACAACTATAATCATGAGGTAAACACAACTTGACACTTGTAAACACACACCAACGGGTTCATGCAGCTCTCAGTTCTGCCCACACTTGTCAGCACTACAAAGTCGACCACTCACAGAGCTTGCACTACACGTCTTTGCAACATGTAGTTACATTTTTTGAGACAATACGTGTCAGAATCTGTGTTAGCCACCGCATAGGCTATGTGACCACGCGAAGGCTGTGCAGGAGCATATGCATGCGCTTAACGCAAAAGTATAATTCAACCTTAAGCAGTATAGCTACCCCTATAATCTCTCATTAGCCATTAACAAGATGGAGGAATTTATTTAAGATTTAAGATCAGGGTTCAAGGATTTAATTAGCTGAGGGCTCTCACCTGGGACAGCATGCCAAACAAGCTTTATTATCAATCTTCAACTAAGTGTGCACTCTTGAAACAGTATCATTCTGAGTGTGCCTCAAACAAGTGAGTGGGTTTAACAAACCACCTGTTAGAAAACACTTTTTCATCTCTCTGACACTTTAACACTTAAACCAGTTTTGCATTGTTGGACATGTTCTTGTATTTACTCTATATCTTAAAAAAAAAATGCTTATTGCTTCACACAGGCGAGTGGACTTGACAAACCATCTGTAGAAACACTGTTCTCTCTCCCTCCAAAAAAAAAAAAACACTCTCCCCTCCTAACTCTAGGACTTAATTCTCTGAGCACTAACAGTTCCTATGTATAGTTATCACTTCTTATGTGTATTGCCTCTTCTTTTTGAATCGCTGAATGCCTCCTCAATTGTAAGTCACTTTGAACAAAATTGTCTGCCAAATGACTAAATGCGAATGTATATTTTGTTTTTAATAATCCTTCTAGAAAATCTAGTGCTCTTATTATTATTTTATCCATTTCTCAGTGAATATAGGCAATAAACAGATATATTTATTAAAATAATATTTTAGTCACCAAAAATATTTAGAAATTAAAAGATAATACTATTAAATTTAAGCAAATATTGCAAAAAATAAAAATAAAAAAACATTTACCACCTACATTAACATTTTTTTTTTAAAATTTGTATTTAATATTTTACTATAACATATAATATTGGGTTTACTAGTTTTTGGACCGTTATCGTAAGTTATTTTTTTAGATAAGCTCCAGAATTGGCTTCAGTACTGACTAATCTAATATATAAGATTATATACTAATCTTATATGCACACATATAATATTGTATAGCTTTCTATTAAAAATATGAATTTAAAAGATAGATTTGTGAGGGGTGTAATATGCTGAGCACTGTACAGTTATTTATATTTTGTTCCAAACTGACCATGCTGCTCTATAATAAATAAGCTGTTTAAGCTGAGTAATTATGCAGCTCACAAAACCTGAAATTTCTTATGGAAACCTGAAATTTCTTAACCATAAAATTTACTCATGAAAGTGGATTATTAAATCTCTGAGGCTATCGACTTTATTACCAGTCTGAATCGGCACTGGATAACACCCATTTATTCTTTTCTTTCACCCACTATTATCCTGTTAGATCACTGGCATATGAAGTCCTCGAATGCGTTTCAGCTCTTGCATCTCTGCCATGTGTAATGAGGGGTATTGTGTCTCTGATCGGCTGTTCTGACATTCGTCTGTCGTTTCTCATTTTCACATGAATTCCGCTGAAGTGGTATATTTAGGGTAATTTTCTTCAAGTTCAGACAGACCTGTAAAAACCTGCATACTGATTATCTAAATAGAGCAGTATGCTAGGAAGAAAGAAAGCTGCTGGGTGTGGTCATTTTTAGTCATGTATATTATTTTATTTCATACAGTTTGTTTTCTTTTTTAAGGCAAGGAACTGTATGTGAATACAGAAATGGATTTTTAACATGTTTTGTGATGCAGGTTTTCATATGCAAATGAGACATAATTTAATTGAATATCTGCTAATTTGTAATTATTACTAGCACAGTCAGGTTCAATATTGTTGTTTAATTTTTTAACACATTAATGATAAAGGTTTTAACTGAGTGAGTTTTTTGGGAATCACATTAGCATTGCTTTATAATTCAGAAACTAAAAGCCAGAAAAAATAGTTCTGTAGAATAAAATGTATATTATCAGGAAAAATACATATAAACTCTGATTAAAACTTTCACAAGATGGCTGGGTAGTTTGGTGTGTGAAGAAATGCTGAAGTATAGAGTAAGATTTATGCCTCATTACAGGAAAAAAAAAAAAGCTACAGTGAGTGACAGTTCAAAATTACCACTACCTCTGCATGTGACGCTGCCGCGGGACAAAGCGATTATTAAAATGTTAACATTTTACAACAAGTGTAACATCAGTTCGCGACAATGACGCCAAGGCACACTTGTCAACCCTCCCGTTTTTTTGGGATTCTCACTATCATCCTGTAAAGGAATTTTCCCATATTTTCAATCTTTCCTGACATGAGGGAGAATTAATGATGTGCTCATAATAATTTGTGGGTGCAAATCATTTTAAAAGTGTATTTTTGGATGTTTTCATTGCATTAGACAAAAGTAAGACAAAAGTAAGTCATTTAGCCAAAAAAAAAAAAAAAAGCTAAATCTTAAAATTGACATACATAAAAAGTGTTTTTGCTTGTGGTGCCTCATTTTAATGTATGTAACCGTGTTAGAAACTTAACCAACACTTCATGCATGTATGACTTCCACATGATCCACGGCAGCAAACAGCCATTAGCAAAGGCAAATTAGAATAATGCGACCTTCCTCCTAGTGTGATGTGCCAGTTTTACGGAGGCAATTCCGGGTCAGAGTTTTTATGGATGCCAAACACGCATCCTTCATTATGACCTCATAACCGTCAGCTTAAATAGACTTGTTTTTGCTGAGTGTAAATGGATAAACAAGAACACAGCATTAATGAAAAACACTTCACTCAACACTTGTGTTTGAAATATTGTTTCATCAACTCCATTAGGTTAAAAAAGAGATTGATGTGACAAACAGAGCTACAATTCCAACATAAAATTAAATTACAGTCTGATAGAGGGACATTTATAGCACGGCAGAAGTCTGCTTTGGATGTTTTATGACCTTAAATAGAGGTGAATATATGTACACTCAGTTTATAAATATTAGATTTTGTCAAACCTGCAGATGGCTGTGTACAAGTGGATGGCTACATGTAAACACTTGTCTCTTAAAGAGATGCACACAATTTATTGTTTACTGGTCATACAATTGTATAGAAAAGAAAAAACACATCTATCACCACTTCACTCGTATTATGAGAATTAGTAATAATTTATTTTTATTCATCCTAAAATTGAACAAATATCACTATTTCATAATAATATTTTGGATTAAATAATATCATTTAATATAATGTTTATTAGTGTGTATTGCATGTGTATGTTTTTAACATTTTTGATAATTATGATTGTAGTTATTCATGACCCATACTGCCTTGTATCAACGGTTCAGGCTGGTGTAATGGTGTGGGGGATATTTTCTTGCCACACTTTGGGCTCATTATTACCAATTGAGTATCGTGTCAATGCCACAGCCTACCTGAGTATTGTTGCTGACCATGTCCATCGCTTTATGACCACATGATGGCTACTTCCAGCAGGATAATGAGCCATGTCATAAAGCACGTATCATCTCAGACTGGTTTCTTGAACATGACAATGAGTTTACTGTACTGAAATGGCCTCCACAGTTACCAGATCTAAATCCAATAGAGCACCTTTGGGATGTTGTAGAACGGGAGATTTTGGCAAAATTAAGTTCTGAAGGCAAAAGAAGGTTTAACCCGGTACTAGTAAGGCGTACCTAATAAAGTTGCCGGTGATTGTTTATATTACAGAATATTGTAAGTAATTGTATATTTGCCACGATCACCAGCGAGGCCTTACAAATTGCCGGAAAACATGCACTATCACCCGTGGCACAATTCTGACACTAAAATGAACTACAAGTCCTATGATTTCATGCACGCACACACACACCTGGGCCAGATTTTCCTTGATTGCAAACACACAGCTGAAGCCTTTGACAAATGATTACAAGGACTACATATTTACTCACACACACTCTTTGCTAAGATTATGAAACTGCAAGTGAGCATTGTGAAATGTTTCCTTGTCTTGTCTGCCTTGTTTTTTGACGTTTGCTTTGTTTATTGTTCTCTGTTGTTTTTCCGCCAGTCCTGATCATATGCCTGTACTCTGACTATGCTTTATTGTCCCTGTATTGACCTTTTGCCAGCCTGATGATACTCTTAAGGCTGATTTATACTTCTGCGTCAAACGCCGGCGTATGCTACAGTGCTGACGCATAGCCCTTCGCCGTGGCCGTCACTGACGTGCACCTCTCAAAAAATGTAACTACACGTTGCAACGACGCGTAGCGCAAGCTCTGTGATTGGTCGGCTTGGTAGCGCTGACGAGTCTGGGCGGGACCAAGAGCTGCGCGAATGACGCGAGCTGGACGCGAGCCCAATGTAGCAATTGTTTACAAGTGTGGAGTCCCGTAAAGGAGCTCCTGATGGAAAGTTTTGTTTTGTGTTTACCTCATAGTTAAAGTTGTTGCACGTCCGCCGGTTCCTGCCTCAAAATGAGCGAGTTTGAGCCACTTGTACATCCAGGAAGTGTTCAGGAAAAGCAAAACAGCAGAGAATAAACTCGACACAGAGGAACATTAACACCTCACTGCCCACTAGTGTTTCGGAAGTGTTAATGCAGACCAACAGAGACAGCGCGCAGAAGTATGAATATAAAGTATAAATATAAAGTATGAATATAAAGTATAAATATAAAGTATGAATATAAAGTATAAATGCACAGCCACGCGCGTTGCATGCGCCGTGGGTTACGCCGGTCACTTGACGCAGAAGTATAAATCAGGCTTTAAAGGTGCAGTATGTAAGTTTGAAACCCAGTGGTTGAACTAGGTGTTGCATTCCTGGATCAAAACAAATGCAAGCCCGGGTTGCTGGACCAACAGGACCGAGTCTGACTATCAGGCCTAAAGGCTGACCGTGTTCAAAATAAAAGCAATGGCACGCAATGGAAGGAATATTTTCCATAAGAAATATTTTACATAATTTTTTTTCTAACCAACTCCTTGAATTTATATATTAAAAACGGCTTTTATATCTTGCAGCTGAACAACAGAAAACTGACAATAAACATCTCAGAAACACCATCATGTGCTTTATTCAGTGTTAAATGCTAGCAATGTGCCATTTTACATGACAGTTATTGCCATAGCAGCAGATAGTTCACCTCAGATCTTAAAAATGAAATAAACTGTTTGAAATTGAACCTTAGAACTTTAGACTCAAAACTAACACATATCAGTGATTCAGCATTTATATTTAATAATGTTAAAGAGGCTTATTTTGTATTAATTATATCATAAACCTTACCACTTTGTGAGTGATTTCTGTCATGTTTCGTCTAGTGAAAATAAAGAAACTGCTTATCACTGCAAATCTCATCACGTAGCGTGTTGTTAGAGGACAGGATTAAAATGTTACCTGCTCACATTATCACATTTTATTATTTGCTAATTAATAACCTCATGTGGAACTCTGAATCTGCATCTCATTCTGGAGTCTGCTACTATCCACCGGAGGTGGCAATTTGGTCATGGGCGCATGCTTTGAGAGCCTTTACAAATGAATGAATGAAATAAGCAGTTTTCCAACATGGGAACCTGAGGTGATGAAACATAATTGGCTAAACTGGCAACCGTTCCGGCATCTAACAGACATTTTCAAAGCAGAATATCTGACCTTAGCATTGTTTTTCAGATAAACAAGCATGTTTCATAAATATTATAGTATTTTTATGCTTTAGAAGAGTCAAAAAATGTAATAAACTGCACTTGGATCCTCAACTCGTCAACCCAACTCATTACAGTATTATATATACACACACATTTCTCCTTCATTGACAATAAACCATTCTCATTAAAACATGGTGCATGTTGTCTTATAAGTGACTCAATCTTACAGATGGCGTTGAATCATTTGCAAACGGATAATGAATCAATGATAACACTGATATTATGAGCTCACACTGCTGGCATCAGATTACATAGTTATATAATTACAACTACAACACACTCTTTGCTATTTTACTGCCAATTGCTCAAAATCACCACGCATACCAGAAATATGACCGGTGAACTGCTGAGTAATACTGTGCCATAAGCTGTTCTTGCGATGCATTTGCCATTTACACGGTTCATTTTAAGCCATGCATACATACATGTTCTGGCCTCATGCACATACACGTGACTGGCATTCTTTCCAGAGGGATTCCCTCTGTTACAACATGTGTAGAGGGAAAAAAATCACACATTGTTTACCAGAGGCCCTGTGAGTAAGCTGCCATATTTTGTTGTGATAAATAACAATCTTGCTAGTGCTCCACTGAAATGACATTGAAATTAAAAAAAAGCAAAGCCAGGCCATCTGCCCTCTTCCCAAGGTCTTATGGGAATTGGACAGGCCCCGGGTTCAAAACTGGACCCTCCAGGATTGTCACATCTATGAGGGGACAAATGATTGGAGATTCACCAGACAGTAATCTCCGAAACAAGATTAAAGACAGCTTAGTCAAATTCAGACTTAAAGATTAACATGGCTAACATTTGCCTACTCTGCTGGGTCTTCAGATGCATCATGCTGTTGCAGTACATCTGTGTGAGTGTATTTGCATGATGAGAGATGACGGATTTTGATGGGTGAGTTGTACATTTGAGCTGTTAAGCACGTGCAAAGCAATGAGATTAAGCTGTGCAGTATATTGCCATCGGTTTGATACAAATATGTATAGTATAGCTTGTTAGGCTATTCAAGATTATATTTCTGATCAGTTTAACAAACTAAATGTGCCCCTTCTGTTATATATGCATTTATATTTACATACAATAGATTTATATTTATCCAAGATGAATTTTTTGTAATTTTCTCACAGTAGTCTTACACCTTGCAGCATCAGGTCACAGGAGGTCACAGTTTTAGGATATGGTATATCCAAACTCCTCCCTTCTAAGAGCCTGCTCTGCTCTGATTGGTTAGATTGATCAGCCTGTTGTGACTGGTCTGCAGTGTATGGAACATGTCAAAAAACATAAAGCTGTTACTATGCAGTGCTCAGCATAATTGAGTACACCCTATTTTGAAAATGATTATTTTTGTGCATTCCTCAGTAAATATAGGCAATGTATTTTAGTGCATTTTAACAAAACAGATTTATTAAACAGATATATTTATTAAAATAATATTTTGGTCACCACACATATTTAGAAAGTGAAAGATAATACAATTAAATTCCAGCTAAATATCGCAAAAAATAATAATAATAATAATAAATTACAACCTACAAAATGTCAACTAAATCTTGAATTTTTTTGTTTCTTTAGATTTTTCCCTTCTTTTTGTGTTGTATTTAATATTTTTCTATAACATAAATTTGAGTGTACTGGTTTTTGGACCGTTATCGTAAGTTATTATTAGACAAGCTCCAGATTTGGCTTCAGTACTAACTAATCTAATGTATATGCACAAATATAATATTGTATAAGCAAGTGGCAAATAGAGAGAGAAAGACCTTTTAAAAAGCTACTTAAATGCAATTCAGAAGATCTACAAATATACATTTTTATTGTTTGATTTTTCAGCGTTCTTAAACATTATTTAAATAAACATTTATGAAATTGTCTATTTATTTATACATTTAAAATACATATTTTATACAGGTTTTAATGCATTGTTTTCTTCTTTTATTGATTATATATATATATATATATATATATATATATATATATATATATATATATATATATATATATATATATATATATATATATATATATATATATATATACATATTTAAATATATAACACATTTAAATATGTCTATTTATTTGTCCATTAATTGTCCATTTAAATTGTGATTTATTTATACACATTTTATTGCTTCAATTATTAAATTTTATAATCATTTTATTTCTAACTGGCACTCCTGGTCCTCCATATTACAGATGATGCTGTACTCAAACTTCCAAACCAAAGAAGGTCATCAATATATCAACGATGAAGATAGAAGATGCACATCAGAGTTCAACAGGAAACACTGAAAGGTAAGATGTTGTCATATCATTTAATATTGGCATAATGTTAAATTGCACATTACAGTAACATTTAATAGATACATAATTTTTCATCTTTTGTTATTCCTCTATTTAATGTAAAGTTTTAGAGTCCATAAATTACCAATTGTTCTTTAATGTCAAAGATCATTAGGTAAAGATCATGTTCTGTGAATTGTTTTAATTTTCTACTGTAAAAATATAAAAATATAAGTAATGTGCATTGCTAAGCATTTCCTACAGACAACTTTAAAGGTGATTTTTCTCTATATTTAGATTTTTATTTCAGATATTTATTTGTATCTCAGCCAAGTATTGTCCTTTCATTAAAGTATACATCCTTGGAATACTTATCTATTCAGGTTTGAGTTGATGTATAAATCTTCAAACAATTGCGATTATGAATGGTTTAACGATCCTTGGTCGCAGACAGATTTGTAAATATATCAATACTTTTTAAATTCAGTCTGTTTGGGGTTTACATTGATTATTATGTCCAGTAAGTCCATGTATAATGTAATGGTTTTGCTATATCAAATCAAGCCTGGCTCCTTTGAAAGTGCATATAAAGTTGATTTACTTTTTGCAGCACAGAAAACAGAGTCTCCTCCAAATGTCAACATGAACCATATTGTTCCAGTCCTCAGCTACAACTAACCTTTGAGGATCAAGGTAGATATTGTCCGCACAACTCGTTTTTGCACAAACTTCTTTCTTTCGTTGGAGAATAACAGGCTTATTGAGCACTATGAAATTTTTAGAAGATTATTTAGTACATTTACAAATGACTCCATCACACATGAAAAGTAATATTGGAAAGTGTCATCACCAAAGAAGTCGTTTAAAAATCACCAAAGCCGTGGATTTATTTAAATAAAACAGATGAGAAAGCTTGACTGTATTACAAAAGTGCAAAAGAATAATGATCTAAACAACAATAAATCAATAGTCACTGAACATCAAGGTGTTTTTGGTATAATATGTTGGCCCTTGTTTAACTAATTATGCATATGATATAAATACACTGATGTGTACATGTCTTATATAACACACCCTTCTGGCACTAACCTATTTGTATGAATACACAAGCAATGAACAGCCAACCTTACAAAAATGTCTGCTTTATCTGTTCCTACATTGATCCTTCACATAAGTATCACTTCTTGTTGAGTGTAATATACACACACATTTCATTTAAGCCACACAGTTTCTCTTGATTCTTCACAACGAAAAAAGATGAGTAAATCAGTAGCCTAAAGAAACATGTTACAAGTATAATAAGCTTAACACTCATATTTTTAGGATTGTTATTATCCTTGCTTATATTCATTAAGTGTGACATGATGAAATCTGTCATGCAGTGTTTATAATAAAGAAGGTGACCTGAGGATAGCATCAAATGCCACTCAACAGACAGTTATGAAGGCATCGAATCGCTCTGGCAGAAGTAGGCAATCATCTTTTTTAGCCTAATGGTTGGAGATCTAAGCTGATCAGAACATTTGTAAACCAGGACCATAAAACCAATCATAGGGATCATTGTTTTTTTTATATTCAGATTCATGAAAAGCTTAATGAGTAAAACGTTATTAAGATATTAAGTATTAAACGTCTACTTGAAGATCTGAAATCGTGAACGTTCAAAGAAACTAAATATGAAGAGTTCAGATGAATAAACCTTTAAGTGACATCAGAAATTTTCTTCTAAAATGAGGCTTTTTCTCAGCTGCCTATGTTTATGTTCAGTTATTTCACATTAAAGGTAATAAATACAACCTATTCTATGCAGTGCTTAATTTGTAAATGGATCATTTCTGGAACAAACCCTGGAAATAAACATTACCTTGACCAACGTCCGCCACACAATTTTAGTTTTCCTGGAACACGACGTTATTTAGTGGATAATACAAAAAGAAAATACATTTCTGAACGGTCTTTAGTTGTTTTGTGCAATGTAACATTAAAGGCTCTATTTTGAAGATTCAGGCGCAAAGTCCAAACCGCAGGGTGCAAACGCATTAAGGGCATGTCAGAATCAAGTTTTGCTATTTTAAGGATGGAAAAATCAACTTTGCGCCTTGGCGCATGGTCTAACAGGGTTAAGTTTATTGCCTTAATGAGTTACAGGTGTGTTTTAAGAACAAAACCAATCAGAGTCTCATCTCCCATTCCCTTTAAGAGTCAGTTGCGTCTCGCCATGGCGCATATGCTATTTACATGATGGACTTTGTAAGTGGAAAAACTGGGCTGGAAAATAATACTTTTTGTAATATTTTAATCCTTTAATTATTTTTCATTTGTAAAGATATTTGTGTACATCCTGTGTGTATTAAGCAATGTTTAAGTGAGGCACCCAACTAACTCTGCGTTGTACTATAGATCTGTTTTGATCTGATCTATTCTGAAGTCTGTTATAGTTCTTAAAAATAGCAAAGCGCCAGCAATGCGCCTTAACACACCTCCTTTTTTAGACCAGAATGCCTATGGGCGCACATATGAGCGCAAATGCATTTTCTATTTAAACAGCGTGCTGCAACACGTCAAAATGACTCTTGCGCCAAGCTTAAACTTTCAAACAACAATTGCTTCGCGCCTTGCGTTGTGTGTATGATAGGGCCCTAAGGGTCAACTATGGGTACCAAACAAACATGTAGCTACAAACATAAATTGTATGAAAAATCAATATCCAGTTTACTAACACTACTGACATGCAGCTCACTTCACTATTATGTGCCAAGCGAAAATGACTCGTTCAGTCTAATCTTTAAGAAAAGCCCACAGTTAGCTCTTCCGTCATGTTTTCTGGCTGACTTGAAATCGCTTTGCTTCTGCCTCCCGCTATCCTGATGCAGGCACAGTTTTATCTTCTCTTGATCAGGCTCATTATAAGATTTACTCGTGGTTTTAAAAAAAAAATATTTGCTTGACTTCCTCTGGTATTTTGAAAATTCAAATATTATTTAGGTAGGCCACCATGCTATTATTTGTTTTCACTGCTCACTATGGACGAAACAATAATCACCAACCAATGAGAGTGATTGTTAATGTGAGAAAGATGATTGGTCGAAGGTGACTACATTTATGTTTGTGCACGCTCACACTATCCACACTGCTTTGCTCACTGTTTTTCCTTTAGACTCATACGGTTTCTCACTGTCTCTCTCTCTCTCACACACACACATGCAGGTATTCACCATGTAAAAGTTATTGCAGGATCAGTTAAAATAAAAACCCGAATGCAAAACACAAATATTTGACATTTTTCAAAACAGGATCTGGCAAGATCCGGCTCAAATTAAACACTGATTCTATGTCATCAAAGTAAAATTACTAAACCTTCACACAGGAACCTGAGAAAAATGCTCATTTTAGAAGATATCTTCAGATGACACTTTGAGGTTTTTGCATCTAAACTCTTTATATTAATAAAATTGATATTACATTTGTCCAAATTAAGTAGCAATGCATATTACTAATCAGAAATTATGTTTTATATAGTCTTCACTGAATTTGTTTTACCTAATATTCTTAATTTTTGGCATAAAATGGTCATTTTGAAATGTGTTTCTGGCTATTCCTACAAATATAGCAACTTAAAACTGATCTTGTGGTCCAGGGTTACATTTTAGGTTGGATTATGACCCACACTGCAAAACAATGATTTTCTTAATTGGATTTTTTTTTGTTTCTAGTCCAAATATAAAAAAAATCTTAAATCAAAAAGAATTTTCTAGACAAGCAAAACATATTGTATTGTTTTAAGAAAAAATATGCCAAAATTAAGTGGGTTTTTCTTTAAAATAAGCAAAATAATCTTATGTCAAAGGAAAAAACAAGATTATTTTGCTTGTTTTAAGGAAAAACTCACTTAATTTTGGCATATTATATCTGAAAACAAGACAATATATTTTGCTTGTCTGAAAAATTCTTCTTCGTTTAAGAATTCTTAGATATTTGGACTATACAAAACAAAACTAAGTAAGAAAACTATTTTTGCAGTGGATATCTCCAGTACATCTTTAAGAAATAATTGAAAAGTTTAGATGCAAAATATAAAAATGCCCTCTTAAAATGTTGTTCTTAAATAAATATTTTTCTCAGGCTCTTGTGTGTAGGTTCAGTTATTTTACTTATAAGGTGATGAATCTGTCCTTTTCATTGCCTTTAAAGTGAAATAACTGAACAAACATATAGGAGATTGAGAATAATGCTTGTTTTAGAAGAACATTTCAGACTGTATTTGCATCTGAACTCTTCAATTTCTTAAGGAATAGTTAATGTGCTATTCAAACATCCTGACTTGAACATGGAAGAATGTTTTAGGCTGAAAGCATGGTCTTCAGTGATTCATGAAATAGAAGCTGACTGTTACTACCACTTTAAAAGTCAAATAAACGTATCCCTCCTGTTGTCTTAAAATTTTGTAAACACTCTTTGCCCTTCGGGTCAGAAATGACCTGCCTTCACTTAACCTTTAAATTAAAGCAGCAAAATCTAGTTTCAATCCTCAAATCTATTTTGCATGAAGAGGCAACGTCATCTTCATCACAAACTCTGTAAATGTTTAAGTTTTCCCTCATCAGGGTGAAGTATTTCAACAACATTTATTCAGAGGTGAAGTGAAGGGTATATTTTTAACGTTAAAAGTACCTGCATAAGTGTAAAACATTTTTAGCAAGACATTATTTGTAAAAATGCAAGTGGCAGATTCTTAATTGTGTGTTTTCGGGTCAGTGTGTTGCAGTGTGCATGTGTGTGAGCAGTTTTTCTGGTGTTCATTCATTTTCTTTTCGGCTTAGTCCCTTTATTAATCTGGGGTCGCCACATCGAAATGAACCGCCAATTTATCCAGCATATGTTTTACGCAGTGGATGTCCTTCCAGCTGCAACCCATCCATAGGAAACAACCATACACACTCATTTACACACATACACTATGGACAATTTAGCCTACCGAATCCACGTATAGCGCATGTCTTTGGACTTATGGGGGAAACCGGAGCACCTGCAGGAAACTCACGCGAACACGAGGAGAACATGCAAACTCCACACAGAAATGCCAACTTACCCAGCCGAGGCTCGAACCAGCAACCTTCTAGCTGTGAGGCGACAGCACTACCTACAGCGCCATCGCGTCGCCTTTTCTGGTGTTAAAATGGTTTTATGGGGTCAAACTTGATACAATAAGGACAACTTTGTATACCTTAAATATGTATAGCTTTTCTGAAAATAGAAAATTATATTTTTTCTAATGTCATCTTTTTAAAAAAGTCACCAAATGAAAAAGAAAAACATTGTTTATGTTTTTTTCTGCTGTTAAAATGGTGCACGAGTCATTTTTGACCCATAACTCAACAGGAGGGATACATAAAAAAACAAAAAATTCCTACGGCTCCTAACAATATATACAGTAAGGTTGTAGATGAAGTGAAATCTGGAGTCTGGAGTGCCGACTTGCTGTCATGACATTTGCAGACACAAACTGAAGGTTGTTGTTTTACTGCTCTTTATGAAGGAAGCAGCATCCTGGATAAGAGCAAGTACCACTCTGCTGAACAATAACACACATCCATTCCATTGTCAACAGCAGTAGCTCATGCGTGTCATTATGTATCAGAAAGCAGCTTCTTGCACAGATCATTATTTAGCTTTAAGACCTTCAAGTATCACTGATGTGTATTAATTTTGTTTTGCCTGTAAGTTTTTTATTGTTACTCGTAAAATGCTAGTAGATTTCCACTAGCGCTACATGAATCACACATACTTTCAACTAAAATGTTCTTCTTACAAAGTATAAAACCATTTCATGAATGCAACTAGAGTACAGCTAATTTTCATTTTTCTGTGATCTATCCCTTTATGTTTACCTCAAGTTCACCAGGGACTTGGCAGCTTTGTTAAGCATGTTTTCTAGCTTATCTAACATAGTCTGTTGTTAAACATGGACCAGCAATAAACCAAACATCAATAATTTCAATGAAGATAAGCTGGTATATAGAACATTTTAAGTGCCTTTAATAAAAGCACCACTTAAATTAGGCTATTAATCAGCCATATCAGTGATTAGGGTTGCTTGGCTGCTTCCTCGTCGGTTTTCCCGCCATTTACAGTGTTTTCGTACTCGGTTTTCTTAGATGCAGTGTTCAATCGAGCTGAGGTAAGCAGCTGACACGCGCGACTTCTAAACTTCTGGTCTCTCACGCCATAGATTATCACATTCCAGCAGCTGTTCGTCGTCAAAATCCAAAAGGCAAAAAACGAAAAAGTGCACCATTCGTTTCCCAGCACATTTCCAACTACAAACACGGCAATGGGAGTAAAGGAAGCGGTGAACGCCAAAGTGAGGGTCCCTATCGTCTTGGCAGCCTTGATGTCGGAGAAGGTTGGCTTCGTTGCGCTTTGATTCTCGGTCTCTGCCAGGTGTTTTCTTCTTTTTGAATGCTGGCGGATTGTGGTGAGGGATATGATATTGATGACAACTGTACCTCCGAGCAGCGTAAAGTCAAAGGCAGGGAAGAGTAAAAGAATTTTCCAAGCTCTGGATGGGAAGTCTGCGCTTCCCAGCGCGTAATTGCACATTCGGCTGCAAGGATTGTACTCCAGCGCGATTTCGTTGCTGAAAACCATTGGAGATATTGCCAGGAAAAAACTGCCCATCCAGGAAAACACTATTAGTATGCTTGTTCTCTTTTTAGTTATGACAGATTCCTTGTGCAGTGGCTTCAAAACGGCAATGCTCCTTTCAATAGTCAGAAGGAAAATGGTTGTAATGGAAACCAAAGTGCATCCCGCAAACACAGGTCCGATGAAACTGCACGGGTGGAAAGGTGAGGTTTGGGAATTGCGCGTTGTCCACTCTGGCATCGAGTTGTAAACCATAAGAGATATTTCTGTGTAGACTGAAATGGGAACCACAAAAACGCCCACAGCCAGGTCTGCCACGGCCAGTGATGCTTTTAAATACCCCTGGGGAGTGTGGAAGTGTTTGGTTCCAGAGACCACCGCCAGTGTCAGGAGGTTTCCGAATAGTATAGCAAGTATGAGTGATATCATGAAGACCACCATAAATATTTTGTTGGTCGTGGTACAGCAACACAGACTGCAGTTAGTGAGCTCCTCTGGCATCTTTGTTCAGCTGCGCGTAAAATCCCCGTCAGTAGCACAGTGGTATTTCTCCTCTTGGCTGGGAGGCAAGGCACGGCAACCTGCGCATGGTGGGCTGTCCAAATTGAGAAATGTATTCCTGCCAAGACCATGATACAATAATGATGAATACAACATTATGCATAATGGCCACACTTGTTTTCAAGAAAATATTACACACAAATGGTGCCTCCATATTTGTACACAAAACATTTTCCATGAAAATACTGACATTGGTAAATTGGCATCGAGCATTTTAGGAACAAAATCCATTAGCTTATTATTATTTTATTTTTAACATTATCTGTTTGGTTTGGATAATAATGCACTTTGTGAGCTAAAAAAATAGTATTTACAAACTATTATTACTTCATTTTAGTGTACATTTTTATTGAAACAATAATGGATGCTGTGCTTCAACCTGATTGCAACTGGTGTTATTAAAATGCTGTAAATCCATTATTAAATAAAATAATCACAAGACGTAAACTTTTTGTGGGTAAAGACACTCCAGTTGTAAAATTGATTTTGTCAAATTATATACATGATAATTTATTATAATCCTTTTTTAGCTGATAGGTGCAAGAAATTTACTTTAAAACCACATTTTAAAATTGATTTTAGCAAAATTAGACTGGTAAATGACATAAAACACCACAAGAGGTGAAAGCACAACCATTTTTGACACCAATTTTAGATAGTAACTGATGAACCCACCTTAAAATGAAAATCCACGTCTCCAACTTCTCGCGTCTTCGAAAATATAATGCACAAGTTCGGCATTTTTAAGATTTCACTTTAATTTTCCCACTACAATTCATAAGCAAATCCTCTGTAAAAAAATTGCAGTAGTTATTCATTTTGAGAAATGTCCTCTGCAATCCACTTTCTCTGACTGCTCTTTACACTGTGAGCTTGTCCACGAACAGCGTTGAGCGCGAGCGCTGATGCTGCTCTGACGTGTTCTGCTGCTGTCACTGGATTCCCCGATGGCTATTGTTTACTCTTCCCACGATTACAGAGCATGCATAAGTATCAGGGAAGCTATAATATGATCAATCAAGAGCAATCAAACAATGGCTTGTTTATTAGAGCATTCAGTCATTGCGTTGCAAAAAAGGAAATATAAGCATAATGTAGTGTGCAAAATTACATCATTTAATTATAATTACATGACCAATGATCAAAATAAAAACTAAAATACACCATAGAAGAAATAAATAACGTTTAATTGTACTATTTTCTACATCCTAATAAATCAAGCTGTTTACCTTTGTGTGCACACAGACAGGCACCTGGGGGCAGCAGAGAGTTACACTTTATGTGGAAAATGTAAAGTTTTTTTTCATAATTCTTGTCAGATTCCTGCTTTTATTTTATTTTTACGAGATAATAAACGTAACCCGTTTAAAATAACCTATTGTTTTATGCAAATTAATTAATTCAATGTCAAAGAACTAATGGGTAGAGTAATGTTTAGTAGAATTATCTTTCTGGGAGCATGGCTGTCTTCGAAGCCACTTTTTAAATTATCTGTCAAATGTTAGAAATAACAGTTTAAAGGTATGCCCCTGTCATTGTTTGCAAGATCACCATATTGCCTGTGCCCACTGGCCTAGAAATATATGTGTAACATTGTTAAGAAAAAAATGATGTCTGCAAAATTTTTGCACATAATTTACATGGGTTGAATCTAATCAAACAAATTAAGTTTAATAATGTTCAACTTAATTTGTTTGTTTAAATGTAACCCTAATAAATTGTTTACAACCACTTAACTTTATTAAGTAAATCCAAGGAATCATCTGCAAACCATTTTTTTTCGAGGGTATGTATAAAACTGGAGAAACTGATGTAACAATTGCTTTAAAGCTTTTTTAGGTCTTTTGTGCTTTTTTTTTTTTGTTTTATTTGCCTTTTCTTCTCTGTCTTTATAGTTGCCGTTGCTTATTTTATTGCTCTCTGTTGCTTTTCAGGTCAAAATACAAATATAATAGAAATAAAATATTATAAAAATATTATAAAGAAAGAAATTAAATGCAACCTAATTAACAATGAGGAAAATGAAAATCTAAATCTTTATAATAGTAAAAAAAGCTTTGCATTGAGCGCAGTAGTCTTGTTCATGACGTCCAAGCAGCTGTTAATGTTGTAATCAGCAAAAATTCAATGTGGTAGATGAGTATCGCGTTTAGATGACAAAGCTTTTCTCTGCAGAAACAAGAAATACAGTTAATGACCTCAATATAGCTATGCTGAATCACCAATGGCCACTTTCCGCACCCAAAGCAGGAAAACATTCATGAGATTCTTTGGTAGCCTACTATAAAAACAGAGAAATGCTGTCTGGCATATTTAGTATTTACTAGAATGAGGCATTTATTAGTAGTTGGTGCAATTCTGGTAAAAAAAAGATCAACAAAATGCTTTAACAGCTAGATAAGAGGTTAGTTCAGGCTGGTAGTTAAGGGTAGTTAAGGTGGTTCGAAAACCCACCCCCACTGACAAAGGTCCAGAATTTGTCCCATACATTAGCTCATTTGTCCTATTTTTGACTGCTATTTCATCAAAAATTGTGAAAGTAACCTATCTAAAAAGGCTTTAAGACCAAGTGGAATCCTCTGTTGGCTGTCATGACTTAAGCTAATCAGTTTTGACCTATGAAAACTATTTTTTTATCCAACATCTGTGCAAGAAAACATACAATCTAAGTGTAGCGGCCCCATGGCATCAAAGGAGGCAGAGAGTTTTCATTGATGCTTGCATAGTGATTTATTTGACCAGAAGCCATAAACCTTTGAGACTGTATAAGACACTGAAGTCATCTTTCACTGCTGACCTACTGTATTGTTTTTAAAAAGAGAAAACATTTGACAAGTAACTTTTATTCTAGATCTCAGACCTTATTCATGAAAGAAAAAATGACCAATAAAAAGGTGTGAAGCACCAAAGGCGGCCTATATTAAAGTTCACTTCAATACTAATCAGGCCATGAATTTTCAATTTAACTTTTTTACAGGAGAAAAATCAGGAAAAATTAAGCTTTACATTATTCTTGTTTATTTACTTGTTTTTTTTTATTCAAATGGCCAAATTTGAAGATTGTTATTTGCTTAAAGTTACAGTTTTTAATAATAAAAAATGAATCCTATTTTTTCTTAATGATAAATCATGTAATAAATTAATATCTATAGTATGTTTTTTCAAAATATTTAAGAAGAAGCTTTGATACATTAAAAAGTTTGGTTCTGATGACAATCCGACAAGCTATTTAAACAAAAAGTGCTTTAAATGTCCTTATTATTAAATAGAAAATTAGGCAAATAGGCAAACCATTTCAGGAAACCAATTGCAACAAATCATTTAAGTTAAAAAACTATTCCCAATGAGTACTGTGAACTTAATCAATTTCAGTAAACGAAGCTGTTTGAGCACAGTAAAACCCAATAAATGAAGAAAACTTAAACCAACTGAGTATTGTAAAACCCAATAAGTAAAGGCAACTCAAACTATTTGAGGAAACCCATTGCTACAAACCATTTGAGTTAAACTAATCTATATGAGTACTGTGAACTTACTCCATTAAGTTGAAGTAATGAGGTATTTAATGAACTCATTACTTTCAACACTGAGTTCAAAACTCTTTTCAAATGACTAGAATTAACTTTCAGTAAAATTTGAGTTTACTACACTCATTTCATATGATAAAGTTGACTGTTGGGGTTTACAGTATAGAAAAAGAACCACCCATTTTACCAGGTTGCCCTTTTAAAACAAGAATGATGCAGTATTTATAGGTGTCCATTATATAAACGACCAAATAAAAATACAAATTTGCAAAACACTCCAAAACATGCATTTTGATAAAAAATTAGGAAAAAAAAAATTGTGTCACTTCAATGTGTGCTAGTCAAACAGGGCTTACTCATAGACATCAACTGTCCGAGTTCAACACTAGTTCATGTGTTTTGGCTGCATGCCTTAAAATAGTCATGCCCTCATAAACCACTAAAACTAAATATTGTGCCTTTATAGCCATTCAGTTATCAGTTGGGAACTTGGAACTACTTTTACCACTCAGATTGGTTATTAAACCCACTGTTGATCTCACACACACTATGCAGGCAGTTGTAAACCTGCGGTTTATTACAAATAAACACGCAAGTTCATGTTTACAGCAAGAAAGAAAAGTGAAAGGCATAACGGGAGCAGTAGACTACGCTAAATATACAAGGATTAGTGTTTATCCAGATTAGTCCCTGCCCCTTCTCCCACACCACCCCGACCCGGAGTCACGCTAGTGACGCTTACATTCCCTGCTCCTGCCCTCAGCCATATTGAAACTGCAGTTTCCGACTTTGGCTGCCCGGGAAAGTGGCAGATCAGCTTCCAACTCAAGCTTTTTTGAATCTGGAATTTAAATATTTTGACCGTTGGAAAACTTCAGAGAGATTGCGGCTTCCCGTCTCCAGCCGTTGATCGGTTGTGTTGAGGTAAGTGCACGCGTGCCCGACTAAACTTAACCAAGCGCTCGAGAATAGTCTAGTTTCCACAACGCCGTCTGTCAGGGCAAGTTTGTGTTGTAGTTGTTAAACTACCACTTGTTCATCGTGGTTTCTTTATATTATTTCAGTACTGCTAGAGAATTGTTTCTGTCAGTTGACTTTAAAAGTTGTAGGAAGAAGACGAGGAACTAATAGTGCGGTATGTGACTGTCCAAGAGCCCTGTTAGCTTGTAGCATGCTAACGTGAGGAAAAACTTTGTCAACGTCGAAATGTAAAACTTACTTATAGGATTGTTTACTGTTTCTATAGATTTTTTACATTTATATTGCATTTTAGCCAGGTAATACCATATTATTGTATTGACTGTGAGGGTACTACCTGCGTGGTCTTGTGGTTAAAATGACAGTGACTGCCTAAACAAACAAAATGCCACTGGGACGTTTGCTAAGGTAAAGTTACAGCTGTAACTCAAAGTATCTTAGTCCATCAGCTTTAAATCTACGTTATTGATCCGATGTTGGAAGTTTTAATGAAAGCCTCGCCTGTATGACAGCTAGTGTTCCGTGAGTCATCGAAACTAGAGAGTGAAAACCACCCAAGCCTGTTCCTAGTATACATACTACCAGTCATACAGTGAAGGGAAAACTGTGGAGCAGAAACTCTCTTTACTAAAATCACTTGTTAACGTGTGTAAGCTCGGATTTTTTTTTAAGATTTAAGTTTTTGTAACTTACGTTGTACCTAGGACTTTGGGAATTTGATCTAGAAATGCCATGATTGATGTTACCTCATGCAATTGTGCATGATTGATATACAAATGAAAATAACTAGTTGGTCCATAAATCATTTTAATTGTAGAAGCAATATAAAAGTTTTATTTGCTGCAAAACCGTGATATAATGTAGCTACCTAGTTTAGCTTTTTTTTTAAATATATATTTTTGCCTCACCATATGTTCATGATTTTCTTATGACCACACACTAAGCTTCATTTTTAGAGGTTTTTCAAGTGAGGTTTTTCAGAAATGTTTAATTTATCCTATTGGGGTTGTTTCACTTCTGCATTCATATAGCTGTTTGATTTTACACCTGCACTTAAACGAAAAAGAGACGTGGACAGTTTTTTATTTTTATTATTATTATTATTATTATTATTTTTTTTTTTCTGAATGCCTTCAGGATGCTTTTGTGAACTAAACTAGTTTTGTTAAAAAAAATGATGCATACCATACAAAAGATAAGCAAGTAGTTTCATTTGTTCTCTTTTGAGCACTGTGGTGCTGTTCTTTGGTAAGACAGAAAACAACATTAAAGAACAGATATTAATATTGAAGAACTGAAAAGAAAATTAGAATAAATGGGTGAATAGCTGAAAGCCCACTGCTTGAAAAAATAATGTCTTTTAAAGCAAATAAAAGCTAAATACCTGTGTTTTCCAAATGAAGGAAACAGATGTTGTCATGGTGCATTCCTTCATTCAGCCATATTCAAAAAAAATCTTTGCTGCAGCTTGTCCAACCAGACTTTTCATACATGAAAAGCAGGTTAGTGCTTCAAAATGATCTTTACCTGCCTTTATTCTTGCATTCGATGCTTAAATTGAATACAGTTTTGAGTTTCTCATTTTCCTTATGAAAAAGACTATTCGTCAAGAGAATTGACATATTGGAGTGACATGTTGCATAATTAAGCAAAAACTACACTTTTTTTTTTTTTTTTTGTGAAGTCCATATATGAGCAATTCCAGCGTTATGGATGTGACATTTGCAGTAAAAATAAATATACAGAGAAAGTATGTTAACTTCACATTGAAACATCTGTTTATATTTTCCAGAACAACTAACCAAAGGGTTATGAAAGAAGAAAAATATCAATCTGTAAACATGTTTTGTACTTTAAATGAAGAAAATAAACATGCGTTCTTGATGTGACCAAAAAGTCAGCAAGTTTACAATTATAAAACATACTTTGTAGAAATTCTGTGAATTAAACTGCACAACCCAAAAGAAATAAAGCTAATTAAAAGGATAAGAGTCGCCTCTCTTGAAGAAAATGATTAGTTTTATTTTTTAGATTTTAATAATTATGAGGAAAAAGTTTAGTTATGGATGTAACATCTCTCCGTTATGGATGTGACAGATGTGAAATTGCCACTTGTGTGACTTTGGTAAATCAAATATAATGGTTTGAAAACATTGACAGACTTTTCTGAGTATTTCTAAAGTACTGTAAAATACATTAAATGTAAAAGGCTGTGTCTTTGTTATAATAGTCGCTTTATTTTAGTAAAATAATTAGCATTATTTAGTCTTAATAATTTGTTGCCTATTATATTATATATTTTTCATGCCAAAGCTGCACAATTAGTAGGCCTTTTTGATATTTATTCAATATATTGTAATGTGGTTAATCAAATCACCAGTAAGCAAAGACATCGCTGTTGTTTTTGTTTGTATTATTTGTACATTTTTAACCACTTCGCTGATTTCTTTGAGAATAGGGAGTATTGGTGAGTGTTTGTGTGGCTGTTTTCTGTACTTATGATCCAACATTGAGAAATAAGCACATGCAATCACTTTCAAAAATGATAGTGAGAGCAGCAGTTCTCAGTAATTTCAGGTCTGATAGCCTCAGAGCTGCACTGGTTTTTGTTAGATACAGGACTGGTGGTCAACTTGTGATCTCATCTATAAAATGAGATTTAATGCTGGGTGTAAAAGGGTTTAATCCAATGAACAGCTCCAGTGGTGATTAGGAAATTGGCTTATATCTTTGAAGTAATCTAGTACCAGGAAATAGTGATTGACCTCATTCCTGAACACAGCTTGTTCAAGTGTCTTTTCATCAGACAGTGCATATTGGGCTAGAGTCCAAAATACTCAAATAAACCTTGTGTAAGCCCCACAAGGCAGTAAGCGAACTTTGCCCAGCAGTAGTCTTGACATGTTTGTGAGTTAATCTGTGGTTTATAACCAAGCAGGGTGTTTGAGGTATAGAAGTATGCATTCAGTTTATACCCGTTAGGTTTGAGAAAACATTTATTTGCAGAGACATTTACCAGCTTACTGACCTACAACACTTGGATTTAAAGCAAAAGTTCACCAAAAAAGGAATTATCAATAATTAATATACAGTGCTCAGCATAATTGAGTACACCCCATTTTGAAAAGGAGTATATTTATTAAATATTTTATCCATTTATTTAGTGAGTAAAATGTTTTGGTGCATTTGAACAAAACACATTATTAAACAGATGTACTTATTAAAATAAAATTTGTTATTGAACATGTTTAAAAGTAGGAAGATTATACCTTTAAAGGTATATAAATATTGCAAAAAAACAATTACAAACTAGTATATACACCTAATAATTAGGCATGGGCCAATATAAGTTTCTAATGATATGATAACCTTATAAAAAATATTGCGGTTTTGCTGTATTGTGATTACTGCTCTAACATTTGCCTTTTTTAAATGTCTGAGTTAAAAAACAGAATTTTTTTCTGGTTTGAACACAATGACTGCATTCGAAATCGCATACTTCCTTACCATATTGTACGCAAAAAAAGTATGCGAGCCGAGTAGTGTGTCCGAATTCATAGAATACGAAAAATGCAAGAAGTACCCGGATGACTACCTACTTCCAGTAGTGCGCAACTGAAGGACGCTATGCTATCCTATTTTGCACTACAATAGAATTCATAAATGGGAGTGAAATAATGCAACTAATGAGGGTATGTGATGTGATGATGACAAAATGGCATCTCTAGTACGTCTGAGCTTCCTTTATACTACTCACATTTATACTGTATAGATAGAACATAGTTTTCTAATGGTCGAGTATTCATATCAAATTCAAATGCAGTACCTACTGAGTAGTAGGCGATTTCAGACGCAGACAATATATTTAAAAAAAAAAAAAAAAAATGTAAAAAAAAAAATGTTGCATACCGTAGGAATGTTATAACAAACATTTTGGAGGTTTTTCCAAACCGCGATATACCTTGAAAACGGTTATCGCCATATGAATCTAATGCATATGCACAGGTGTAACATTGTAAATCATCCTTTAGAAAATTTCATTGAAAAGAGATTTGTGAGTGGTTTACACATATGCTGAGCACTGTATGTCTATATTTATTTATTTTCCCTACCAAACAATTCAAAATGCTGGTAGCCTTTGACGTTAAGAATCTCCATAAGGGGACCTTTTTAGTTGATCCACCATGCAAAGCCACTGTTTTCATGTAAGTGGTTTAATCATGCAAAATTACATGCCAATGCAAAAAATCATTTGCAGAATCCAAAGTGCTTTTAAATGCATATGTTTGCCTACTGCTTTTTTAGTCTTCAAAACAGAGAGTTATGATCTTATCACATCTGTTACCTGTGGGTTGTTTATGCATGCTAATGTGACAGGATGTTCGGTTAGATTTTATGTATGAAAGTATCTGTATTTGATGATGATTAATCTAATTTTGTGGGCTGAAGTTTGCTTAATCTAAATATGGATCCTTTTGAAGACCCTGTTTATGACTTGAGTTGTTAGAGAAAATGAAAGATCTGAGAGTAGTTAAGGTTTAAGCAGATGAAAAATATCCTGTGGTTGCTGAGAATAGTTCTTCTTTAATCTTGACTTACTGAAAGGCATCAGCATCATTTAACTGTGTTTAATTTGCACAGAGTGGTTTATTGGTTGCATTAACGTTAGGCAAACCTGCTGATTCCAGGTACTTTTGAAAGGTTTGTTGAGTTATTCGGCTCTGGGATGAATCCAGAAGTACACTGAAGCAATTTTACAAGGCATTGCTTACTTTTTGTGTGCTAACTTGACTTTAAATAATGCAGGTTTTCAGTCATTTGATGACAAAAAAGTAGTGCCAGTTTAAGAAATTTATATTTGTTTTATATTTGTCCTGTTACATCAGTCTAATTATCAATTTGAAAACAACTTTTATTTGCCATGTGTAAATATGCAAATTAATTTTTCACTTATTCATTTGCATTCAATGAGCTTTTCCAGGCATCCTCATTTTGCATATTAAGGCTCTCATGGTTTCATGTTGCGTGCTGTTTGTAGTGGATTTTTTTATATGGATATTTTTATTTACATTTTTTTTTTTTTGCTTTGGCCTTGGGGGTTATTGTTTCCAAATAGCAACCCTGCCATATTTTCCAGTTGTATGAAGCACATGAAATGCAGTTTGTGTTAGAAATTGGACATTTAGTTAACCTTAACAGTTTTTTGGGGGGTCTAAATGGACATTTTATATCTACCAGTCATTAATGTGATCTACCAGGTGTGATGCAATACATCACCTGTTTTGATATGTTATGCTTGTACTGGTTGAAATGTTTGCTTTGAATAGCTGAATGTTGTCCACCAAAAATGTTGTCCCTCTCATTGTATGTTGCGTCATGCAGCATTTTCACTTTCAATGTGGACAAGTAGGAAAGATCAGAAGTGAATTGTGTTAGTTCATGGAATCATTTTCATCATGTAACCTTAATATGGTTAATATGCTGACTGTCTTATCATTGAGTATTTATTATGCAAGACTAGGTATTTGATTTTTTTTGCTTTCAATATAGGGTTAGTTGAAAATCACTAGAGAATGTAAAAACAACTAGATGTAAAAAAAACAAAAAAACAGCATTTTATTACATTTCGAGAGGTCTATTTCTATGGGTGCTTTCTCACCTAGACATTTGTTTTGGAACCAGTCTTGTTTGCCCAGTTAGCGCGGTTCGTTTAACATATGTGAATCCAGCAAATGCACTCAAATCAAATCAATCGTTTCGAGATCGTCTAAATGAGGTGGTCTCGGCTGGATTAAAATGAACTATGGATTGTATCAATTGTAGTGAGAAAGCAATACGATCCAATGAACTAACGAACCAGGGTATATAGAACTGGGCGATTTGGCCTAAAATCAAAATCTTGATTAATTTAACATTTTAATTTGATTACAATTAATGAATGATTATGAATTATTTTTTATATTTATTTAAATGTTTTAGGAAATATTTTTAATATAACTTGTGTTATTATTTATGAAACTAATATTTTAATGTAAATAATAAATTTATTTTAATAGTCCTCAATGTAGGCAGTCTCATCTGTTGCTGATTAGACCAATCACTGGTGTCATCTGCAAATTTGATGATGGTGTTGGATCTGTTCACAGGCCTACAGTCGATGGTAAAAAGGGAGTAGAGGAAGAGGCTCAGCACACAGCCCTGTGGTACACCAGTGTTAAGTTTTACAGTGGTGGAGCAGATGTGGCCTGATCTAACATTCCGAGTTCTGTTAGTCATAATAAAGTCCATAACGCAGTTGCGCAGAGACGTGTCGATATCTAGGTCTCTAAGTTTGGTAATTAACTTAGAGGGTATGACAGTGTTGAATGCTGAGCTGAATTCAACAAACAGTATTCGTGCATGTTTTTATTGTCCAGGTGTGCGAGTACAGAGTGCAGTGCTATGGAGACTGCATCTTCTGTGCTCCTGTTGCCACGGTAGGCAAACTGATGTGGGTTCAGTGTGGATATCAACTTGAATATAAGTAGGGCCAGATGAAATCTGCGGAAGTTTTTTTCTATTTCTGCGTAGAATTGTCTTAAAAATCGGCGTATTTATGCGGAATTGTTTTGGTAATATCATAACTAAAACCTTGATATAAAAAGTGAAATAAAAAGTAATACCTTTTAACTTTTTATTTAATTTTTATAATGCAAATCCGATTAGATACACTTATTTGGTAAACAAAGCAAGTCTCTCATATAATATATGAACTAAAGGACAGAAAATATTACTCACAAACTGTTTTGTAAATAAATCATGAATATTTTCAATTTAGTCAATAGTATTACTGTAATTAACTAAAAAACTGAATAAATGTACATTTACACAAATAAATAAACAGAATCAATGATGGACTAGAAATCTGCGGAATTCTGTGCGTGCAGATTCCGTGTGGGCCCAAATATAAGTTAGTTGTCTTTACCTCTTTTCTGTCCTTTTCTGCCAAAAACGTGCTCTCACATAGGGCTGCACGATATTGAAAAAAATCGTTTTTTTTTTTTTTTTTTGCTGTGTTAAATATGTTGCGATTTGAATTTAATAATCACCAGGGGCCTCATGTATGAACGATGCGTACGCACAAAAACTTTGCGTACGCCAGATTTCACGCTCAGAATCGCTCACGTTTGGATTTACTAACGATGAACTGAACGTGGGAATATGCGCACCTCCACGCCAGCTTTCTGGCTGGCGTACGCACATTTTTTGTGCGTGTCTGTTTTATTTCCATTGGCGACTCCTAGAGGCAGTTGTGTTAAATTGCTCTCTACAAAGTGTCTTTGAGCCTTGCAATGGCAGCTGTATGAGACAGGTTCATCTAGCAGGTATGTAAGGTTTCCATACCATACAGTAGACCAGCCAAACATTAAAGCGCAGTTTGCAGCGGTCGCCTGTTTTCCCAATGTAATCTGAGCTATCTACCGCACGCACATTGCTATAAAGACACTATCTGAAGATGAATTTGCATGTGTGAATCAGAAACATTTACATTCAATAAATGTGCAAATAAAATACGATGCACAAACTTATTATTGATTCCTACTTGTCTTTCTCGTGATAAATAGTTGGCAAAATCTGATATGTAGCGGGGAAAAAAGAAGAAAGAGTTCATCAGACGCTGGATTCGAACCGAGTTCATGCTCGAATGTGTCAGCGCCACTGAGACTGATATGGGAACTGCAGCATTTTTCACCTATAAATCACACCATTTTTTTTTATTCACTCAGTGCGATGTTCAGACCCAACTGTCTTAACCACATCAGCTAAACTCTCCCCACTCTATTTTTTTTTTTTTGTTAATTCCGGAGAACAAACTTGCAAATAACACCGCTTTCCTCCGGTCTACCTCCGAAAGCAGCACCTCCAATTCACATTCTGTTCAAAGTTTTTCTTTTTGCTTGCTTTAGCCATTGCTTTTTCGTTGGGTTTTGCCAAAATAGAGTCATTAGCCTATTCATACAGGGGAGGAGGCAGGGAGGGGTTTTGTGCTCGTGCATGTTGCGCTCAGTTTCGCGTTCATTCAGATGTACAAAAGAATATGCGTGAGATTTGGCGTACGCAGTGTTTCATACATCTGAATTTTTTTCTGCGTACGCACATTTACAGCTTTGTGCGTACGCAATGTTTTAGTAAGATTTCCACGCAAGTCTTCGTACATGAGGGCCCAAATGATTTGAACAGCTCCACTTTGGAAGATTTCGTTCTTATAGATAAAATAAAATAAAAATGTGTATGAACCATGTAAATGTAATGCTTGCTAATATTAAAAACCCTGAGTTCCTTTAATAATAAAAAAAGATGTAGCAATTTTTTATTTAATTCACGAAAGGAGAAAAATCCCCCCAGTCCTAGCTGTTAGAATGCTCTAGGCGTGCTTGAATAAACACGGAAACTAAGCTCGTCATTAATTAATCGGTGTAGTCTGAGCCCTCAGTTGTGTTCTCATATGAGAGCCGTTGGTCTTTAATCTTCTTATACTGCCTCCTCCATCTCTTTCCCACCCTAAATCACCTTTCTGACACATATTGAGGAGGCTTTGGGCCCCTGTCATATTAGGCTTCTTAAATCTTTGAGCTCATATGTGTCATTTTATCAACAACACACCATTGTGATTTTCCACAAAGGTGTGAATATTGACTCACGCCATTCATAATCACATAAATCTGTGTCAGACAAAGCTTTTAAGACCTAATAGAGAGCATTTGTGTAATTTTCCTCTTGATTGGCAGGTTAGACAGCTCCTGCTTTCCTTCGACAGATGGACTATCGGGTTGCTTGGCTTCTTGAGGGCCAGGTGCTCGCTGTTAGACCTGCCATGTGTTCGCATTCTGCAGAGAAAGACAGTCTGGTCTGCACCTGCTGCTCTTCTCCCACCTGCAGCTGTCTCTGATCTCCTATACTAGAGACTTAAACAGCCAACCTGCGCTTTTTCACATAGCAGCTGATGTACTGCAAAGCAACTGTAGAATGGAGGAACAATACATTAGGCCTGTCACTTGGGATGACTATTGTTATGGTTTTAATGGTATTACTACTTTTATTAATACCACTTATCGGTTCGGTACTTTTAACGATTCCCTTATTTGTACTTTTTGTAGTGTTTTTTTTTTATTTTTATAAAAAAACAAACAAATTTAACAGAATAACAACACTTTATTTTATGAATATATTTTTTATTATAAAATAAAACAAAACCAATAATTGTAAAACAAATAAATACAGGGTACCCCCGGGATCCTCCAATTGAAATTCAAGGCTTTTAAAGACCCTTTTAATACCATTTCAAATGAAATTCAATGCAAACTTCGTACCCATTCTGACAGAAGTTGAGAGAAAAAAAGACACAGACACACACACACCTGTAACAAGCTGTCTGTATAAACACACACACACACACAGAGACACAAAGCACTGAGCAAGCGACAAAAAGCATTACGCTCTCTCTCATTCACACACATAAACACACACACGCGTGCTTGCTCGCTTGGGAGTGATTTACCGACTGCTCCCATGCTTTATTCGGAAATGTATTCCCGTGCGGCAATAAATCTGGTTGGCTCCCGCGGTATAGCCGTGAGAATGTAGACCTCTATCCAGAAGTATCACTGTAACAGCCGAGAGGAGAGGAAAAGTCACACCAGCAGGTCTAATGGGCCACAATGAGGGAGAGAGAGAGAGAAATTGAGTTTACTTTTATTCTCTCAATCGCAGTCAATTAGGAGCTTCTGCTGTAAGTGTCAGTGAAAGACTGTCCAGAAAACACATGCAGTGAAATTGAGCACGGTTTCTGCATTTTTAAGTAGTTATAGCATTGCAAATACTCGCGCTCGTCTCTCTCGTAGCTCATAGCTACTAAAATACTCTAAAACTGTAGCCTAAGCTACTGGTAGGCTCGGAAACCTGTTAACATCCATCCACATGGTTAATCAGCGATACCAACAGAGAAGACTCCAGATCCAGATCTGTTTTTACATTACTGTGACTGTTGGGTTTAGGATTGGGGTTGCGGTAGACGTTAATAAAACACAATTAATGAGAAATTAAAAAAATTATATATATAATTCTCTTGGTTAATCAGCTATATTAACACAGAAGACTCCAGATCTGTTTTTTACATTACTGTGACAGTTAGGGTAGGGGTAGACGTTAATAAAATACAATTATTGGTAAATTTAATAATAAAAAAATAAATAAATAATTATTGTAAACTTCCGGCCACAACTGTATGTGATCTATAGCTGAATAACCATGTGGATGGATGATAACAGCCTTCTGAGCCTACCTGTAGGTGAAGAAGGCCCCTACTGGCCCATATTTATCAGCTGATAACCACTGATAACGCCCATTCATTCAAGTGATAACATTTGAATTGGCTCGTTAATTCCACCTACTCCTATGAAGCACAACAAAGAATGTAATTGAATCATTCTCCCTGCACACTTAAAATATTTGTTGATGTGCATGTGTTGCTATTGACTTTAAATATATTTTCTTTAAAAGCACCCTTCTTTTTTTTTTAACTTTATTTTTAAATTCATTGTCATTCACAATGCTTCATGGGATTGTAGTTCTTTAAATTGTTAAATGCAGTAAGTACACAGTTATGCACTTTTCATATACTTTAATGTTGTAATTCATCTAGTAGTTTTTGTCCATAGTTAAAAGATCTTTAATCAAATTTTTATAAGAAAAACTTAAACAACACTAAAAAAATTAGGTAGACGGCCACTAATGGATTTTTTTCTTTATCAAACAAACAGTGTTGTGTAAACATGAAAAAAACTTTGTAGAATATATATATAAGTACTTACAAAATTGTTAATGCGATGACTAATCTACTGTGAAGGGTTAGATTAAATATGAAATGCCATAAATGTTTTCCACTATGATTGCTAATTTAATTTATTCGTAAATATTTTAATTTTTTTTTTGTGGACAATGAAAGCGATTTTGTAGGGTTTGTGGACCGGCAGGGGAATGGATGGCTAATGCTACACCATTTATTCCAGAGTGAGTCTAATTATGGAGACAGGCAGTCATCCGTCAGCCTTTGTCATGAAGGCTGGCAGAATTAGGATGACATCTCTCTACATGGTCAGCGTGTGCAGTGTTTTCCTTCCAGGCCTCTCTTCCAGATCACATTCACTTAGTCATTGCCAGCAGGCCATCTAAGCAAATTCAGTCAGGGACTTAATAGCCAGACTCATACGCTTCAGCAACGGAAATTAGCGTTTGAGCAATATAGTTAAGCAAATGAGAAATGTAGCAGTTTCTCCGAGGGGCTACAGTGGTAATATGAACTTTCGGGCATAGATATATGCACTAGATATCGCATAGGGACCCTGAGCATGCGTCAATAGCGCCGCCACATTGGTACAGTGCTCCCAGGACAAATGTCATTCAACCGCACTAGTCAAGACAGTGTTATTACGTAAAGATGCGGGACTACGCTGTCTACGGGTGTAGAAACGAGCAAACAAAGAAAACAAAGCACGAAGGCAGAACATTTCATAGGTAATATTATGTTTTTTTTCTGTTTTTTTCTGTTCTGAACTTTTGTGCTAATCAGGTAACGTTATTGATGATAACAGTCACTTACTGCATTCACCATACGGCAAAGCAGCTCCAACTCGCACTAATGCTAGTTTTGTTGAATAAAATCAGCAAACAATGCAAAAGAAATATGAAAACGAGATGCTGCGCTGCCAGAAACTTTTATTATTGTATTATTGTATTATTGTCGGCGTGTGTGTTTCAGGACACGGATTAGATTAAATTTAACAGGGAGGGTGAATAGTACATTTCTGTACACACAAACACAAGCTTTTTGTCAGTAATGCCCGTGCGGTCACTGATCCATCAATGTAGAAAAGTGATGTAAAATTATAATTTTCGTAATTAGAAAAATAAAATTACATACTAACATCCAGGAAAACTCCCGATCATAGATAAATGTGTATATGTGTATATTTATGGCTTTGCATGGCCACAGTCCTCCACTTTACCTTGGTCCCGCATTCATTTCAAAGGAGCGCTACCCTGTAGCAAGATGGCGGCGCTATTGACGCATTCCGTCCAATAGACAACAATAGGCCAGGCGACATCTAGTGTATATATCTATGACTTTCGGGTAGGTTTGTTTGTATTGATTTCTGCAAATAGAATGTCACAATTTTCTAGCAATAAATAGAAATGTAAGCATCTTATAGGTGCCATATGAGATATTTTCAAAACTCCCTCAAAACTGTCCCACAATGCAAATTGCGATCTAAAACCACGCCTCTTAAACGATTGACCATGACATCAATACATCATGTCACATTTAGGCTTAGATATTATTTGAGGTTATTTTAATACTGGTGCAAAAACTGAAACTTTTAGGCCAAAAATTATGGTGGAAAAATCTTTTATTTGACAAAAATATATATAATATAATAATTATATAATATAATAAAAATATAATAATTTTAATTAATTTAATTTGTTTAAAGTATACATCAATTCATATTTAATATATTTGAATTGAATTGCATTAATGTATTTATTTTGATCATTTGTTTGTTAGTATAAATTCAAGATTTGCGTTATGCAATTAACATTAAATTATCTTATTACTAACATGTGGAAAGGCTGTCATCAAAATCAGCGAACACCTTTTTCTAGGGTTGGTGCTTATGATTACGTTTACATGGATATCAGTAATCGAATAATTGCCTTAATCTGAATAACACAATAATATGATTAAGGTGTTTACATGAGTTTCTTTTTGAATGTTTCTGTCATCATTCCGTTTTACATGTTATAGCACATAGATTGATTAACATCATTGCGTCATCACACTATCCACATATCCTCAGAAGTTTTATGTCATTTTGGATGAGAATATGAAGTAAAACAGCGGTTGTTTTAATGGAATTTGATACTACACGCCGGAAGGAAAGAAGTAACTTCTGCATTTCGTGACACGGGTATCTGTGGTCCTTTATATGGTTATCAAAAATTGTTTATGACTCTTGATGCGATTATTGTCTTAATTATATTAAAATTGGAGCATTGGTTTTCTATGTAAACATACTGACTGAAAGATGTCCCAAGCTGTCAAACGGCTTGAGTTACTTACACGCGTTGCATGTTCCTTAAGCAACAAGAATAAATCCCTAACATCGCCTTTGATGTACCGCTTGATGCTTCTTATGTCCTTGTCGCAGCACCAGTAGCACAGAAATTTAGGAGCTGATTCATTCCAGTGCATACTGTTAACATAGGTTTCGGTGTCATATTGGCACCGGTTTTCGGTACCCAACCCTAGTAACATTCTCCATAGAGAGAACTTGATAGTACAGTTAGTAATTATAATACCAAACTTACAAAATGGTAGGTTGTTGATGTTTGATAATTCTCGGTAGTGCTGTACGATATTGAAAAAATCTAACATTTCCATTTTTTTTATTCTGCGGTATACATTTATGATGTGAATACAATTTCACCAGATGAGTTGAATAATTATTTGCAAAAAAAATTGTCATTTTTGATTGAATGGGATGGTTTTGTAGGGGAGTGCATAAAATTTAATTAATATTCTGCAAGCATAGATACATTTAATAAAGAAAAATATTTATTTAATAAAGTGCTTTATCTTTTATCTGAGGAGTTGAAATGTATTCAGGTATACAGTAATTGAATAATCAAATGTAAAGTAATGCTGCATAGTCTTCGTTTTATAAATTCGATGAAATTGATCGCTGTTTATTTGTTAAAGGTACAAGGTACAGTTTCTTATGCCTGAATGCTTTTAAAACCCTCACACAGTCACAGGCCTCAAAAACACTTGCGAAATGATCAATTATAATCCAGACTCAACATTGCATATACTCACAATGTGACTATTGTGTATGATTACTTTGCGATATCGATGCTGAAACGATATATTGTGCAGCCCTAATCCTCGGCCTAAACTGTGACCATGAATGTGCCAATGATGCAACACTGTGCAAACAGAGTGCGCAGGGGAAAATATGTACAAATTTTCATGTTTGGACCGAACATTTCAACTAACTTTTTTTTGGCTCTACAGAATATTCAAATATGCATTTGGACCACTTCATTTAAGTATTGCTATAAGGATGTGAAGGATGATTGCAGTTTTCAAGGTATGCTGCAGTTTAAAAAAGTCAAGGTTTTAAAACCGCCAACATTTTCTGTACTACCGTTCCTAAGTTATGTGTAATATTTTTTTATTTTTTTAAATTTACTTTTATTTATTTTTTTATTTTTTTAGGCCAACAGTATCTCCAGCAGAAAATATATCCTTATATCCTTATAAAATATATCCTTATATCCTTAGTTTTTGAAACTAATGAAGACAATAGAAGTCAGTGATTAATTTTCATTATTTAGCCTGACATAGCCTGCCTATCATAAATCTTTCAAAAAATAGGGTATATTGTTTTCAAAAGGGAAAAATGTTTTGTTTTTTTATCCAGACATTTAAAAAGAATATATTTTAGAGCAGTAATCACAATACCATGAAACCGTGATATTTTTATCCAAGATTATCATACCGTCAGAATCTTATACCGGCCCTTGCCTTGAAGATGCTTTCAAACAGTTTCACAAAAAACATTTCTGAAGACAATCACCTATTACACCTTTAATAATAGTTGTTATTGGCCAAGAGCTGCCCACACAAACAGGAAGAGACAATGTTGAGTGTTATTTGTCATCAGCTTGAACGTTATTTTTTCTTTTTCTAACCTTTTAGAGTTTTAGTTACCATGAAAATCAAGCGTGCGTACATAGTGCCTGAAATGTCTGGTGTTTTGTCCAATGATTACCATATAAACGTGTCAAGTATGCATATCTGGTGACATGCTTCTGAGGCTGATTTAGGTTAAATGAGATCTGATTTGTCTTTGTATTGTTATAAATAATAAATTAGCTTGACAGATAACTGTTATTTGCAAAATAGAGGCTCTTGTGTGCAAATGCCTGAAAGAAATGAGCTTGAGTTGGTTAATGTGTCATTGCTAAGAGTTGCTAAGTGCTCATCATTGACCTTTATGTCACTCAGCAACACAAGAGCAAACCTTTTACAAGGCAGCTATTTAGCGGCTTTGTGCTTCTTGGGTTTAGACTCAAGGCTGAATTAGGGAAGCCTCTGAAAAGAGTGGGTGTTTGGAGCACAACATGACACATTTTGTCATGCGTTTCTTTGCTCTGTGAAGCACAAAGGACATTAATAGTCTATACCATGAAAGTTCATATAGGTTTAGTGTGGCTTGACAACACCATCTCATGGCAATTCGTAACTTTTTGATTTAGTGGCTAATTCATATGAATTCATACAGTCTCATTTGTACAGTTTAGTGTGATTTGCTTATTCCCCAATGATGGTAGGATTTAGGCATGGGGTTGGGTGCCACTCCTCCTTTTTTAAAACTACATTTTCATGCAAATTAACTCATACAAATTCATAGAAATTAGCCACTAAACTGACAAAACGTAAAATACTTAGGTTTCCTCATGAGATAAGGCTGGCTTTGTTGCTAATTTGAGTGGTACGTTTTAGGGCTGGGTGATCTGGTGATAATTGAACATTTGAACTCAATTATGATGAATGAACGATTGTTTTATTTTTTCATCCGCACAGTTAACTGACAGGTTTTTTAAAGTAAATATGTTCGCATATGAGAGATGTTTGAATGGTGCATTACTTGATTTAAATAAAATAACTGAAGGAAACATACACCATCTGCTATCTATGATTATTCATTGAACATCAGCGTTGAACAGCTGAAATTAAAACACACATTGCCTAAAACCAACAGTCACTTTTTTCTTTAAAAAAAAAGTGACAAATAACTTGCACTTTAGAAATAAAATAGATTATTTTCAACGTTTTCAAAAGTAGAAAATAAGCACTATTCCTTCTAAATAAAATAACTCTTGTATATTCTATAAATAATAGTTTAAACAGTGCATTTATTGAATTTTCTGTAAAATAAAAGTGCCATCTCAAGGCATATCTGGCGCAGCTTCTAATCATCGTCATTGTATGGTCAATGAGGTCTGCGACTGCTCAAAGGCTGCGCCAGACAATACCCGTGCAGAATAAGGGTGTCACGATCCTCCAAATTCTCGATTCGATTACATTTTCGATTCTAAAGGCACGATTCGATTCGATTTTCGATTATGAATAATTAATTAATTAATAACCAATTAATTATTTGTAGCCTACCGTTTAAACTACCTGACCTGCATGGTCTTTGTTTTACCCATAAACAAATCATACAGTACATAAACATACAGTAAATGAATAAAGGCAAGATACACACATAATTACCACCTGTCAATCACTTTTTTCTGCGGGACTCGTAAATAGGCAAATCTGTGTCGTTATAATGGCGTCAGTAAAAAAGACGCACAACCAACAGGAACCAGCCAACAGTATATGAGGTGTTCGCTAAAATGACTAAGTACAAGTGAGTGAAAGATTGAAGCAGTCCTCTGACTGCCTGAACCTGCTGTCTCGAGCTCATATAGCTGTGTGTGTCTGTGTGGTCATGTGATGTGCAATTTCAGAGGTAAGTTAGAGAGGAAGGAGGGCTGCTCAGAAATGACACACGCCACTGTGGATGTCAAATCGTTGTTGTTCTAAAATGCCATTTAAAAACAAAGACAGTGTAAACAGGGCCTGAGTGTGTACTTTTCGCGAGCGGATTTGCAACGGGGGCTGGCGGAGGATCGCAATGTCGGTGTTGTCTATTGGACGAAACGTACGTAATACGTACATAGCAGAGCTTGCAAAACTGTGTTTTTTGTCAACAACACGAACATTGTCAACATAACTCACTGGAAATCCAAAATGCTTACACACCGGCGACTTCATTGAAAGAGGAGAGGGTTTAAGCTCTGTCGACGGGTCTCCTGCTTCTGCAGTTTAACAAGCACTTCAACAAGCCTGTTTTTTTCCCGCTTGGCAAGCCAAGCTGACGTGACATGGGGGCGTGGCAGCATCGATGATTCTATTTTTTGATTCGATAATCTAAGTTGAGCATAAATTTCGATCGATTTCAATTAAAAATCGAAATCGTGACACCCCTAGTGCAGAAGTATAAATCAGCCTTATCAGAGCGGGGTCACGTGGCTCCACATGTGCTAGGGAAAGTAATTTTTAAAAATTGACCTGAAAAAATTGATTATAGGTTCTGAATGTCGATTTGGATTACTTTTCGATTAATCGCCCAGTCCTTGTATGTTTACTTTATAACAGGCAAGAGTGTGCAATATTTATCATTTATGACAATTTGTAATTGGTGTGTGAGCTGATATTGTCACTCTTTTTACCAAAAATGATTACCCCTATAATTAAGTTTAGCAATGCGAAAACTAGCAGCTGTATCGTCACGTTTTATAGTCTTTGCTCAGCAACATGGACACCTCTAAATGGTGCTCCCTCCAGCAATAAACAGGAAAGTCTTATTTTCTACTGACTGGTTTATTTTTCACATCAATTTTTCGGTTCTCAACATAGAAGGCAGATCGGAAGACATCAGACGTATGAACTAAAAATATACAACTATAAATTGGTATCAAATTAATCCAACACACCACATTAAGGTGATATTCATGAAGTTTTTTATTTTTTTTTATTTTCAAGTAGTGTTTCTCACAACCACAAGCCTTTGAGACCAGCTGTATTGTTAAATGCCAGTTTGACATCGCCTACGCAATATATTTGTATGTTCTTTTAAGTCAAACTACTCCCACACATTGCTTTTGCTATATGCCTGGACGTTTCTCTGAACCCACAGTGAGTAACATAGAGAAAAGGAATGCATGCAAGCTTTGAAATCATTGTTTAAATTATTTGCTTTGAAAATATTGTTTTACACTCAAATTTATACAATTAATGTCTTGTACCTAATTTAGACAGTTATTGTCTATTATTCTGTACTATATTTTTACCTTATTAGTATTGCACTGTTTTGTTAAATATCCTATAAATGTTAAATAAGAAATTATAATAAAGATTAAAGGTTAAAAATTATTTTGTTATTATAAAATTATTTCTACAATAACCATGTTATTTTACATTTCATTGTTCAATTTCTCTATTTCAATAATGTCAGACTCTCCAGAAAACCATAAAGAAAACCATTTTCAGTCGTTTTTATACATCTTTGCTTGTAACTTATATTTGCTGATGCTCTGCATGGAAAAATCTTGATCACCCTACTGAATCTAATTAATGAAATCTTTCCATATAGATCTATTCAAATCATCGGGTGAAATTATATTCATATTGCAATATATATTGCAGCAAAACAAATTATTGAAATGTCAGATCTCTTTAACATCATGCAGGCCTAATCACTAGCTTATAGTATCACAGTCTTCACTGGGAAACTTGATATGCTAGAGAACACAATATGTTTGACTCTTCCAAACTGTGTGGAGAGCCCTTACATTAGTTTTAATGTTTTAGATGTGAAATGAGGAAGTGAGTCAGGAAAGTGTGCTGCTGTGTAGGAGGTGGTTGGTGTCCTTTCACTGAGGTTCAGACATGCAGAGCTTCACAACTGCCCATCGAGTGTCTTCAAAATGCATGCTGAGCTCCACGAGTGTAACTGTTTTGATGGTTTTGTGCTGTGGGGGATGAAATGAGCAGTATAAAGGGTTAAAATTAGTTATCTGTCTGTCTGTCTGTCGATCGATCAATTATTAATTATCCATATAACTTACTTGTTGATTTTACACTGAAGCTGTCTCAGAAAAGTTTATCTTTTAAATTCACTCTCTTTTAAAAGCTATGATTGCCTGCTATAAATCATAACCGTTTCTATATACCTGTTGTTATGCACATTGTGGATTATTGTGGCTTAAATGAGACGATCTGGCAAAAAGTAAGTTTATTTAATCACAGAAGGTCAAAATGGAATGTAAAAGTGAATCTTGATTCAGTTGGGTTGCAAAACTTAATTGTAAGAAACTTTTTTAGATCTGACTGAAATTATGATTGCTGACTGCATTTATTTGGTATATTTAGTCCTAACATGGAAGGATAGTCACAACAGATGCGGTTCGCATTAAAGATTGGATCTTCCCATCACTACTGTGTATTCAACCTCAGAAGCAGCCTTGAACACATATTGTACGTAGGGCTGCTATCTTGTGGGCAGTTGTATTTGAATTTGAGGATGGGATGGTTGTGGAAGATGGTAGCGTTCATGTGTCCTCTGAATACATGTTTCAAATGTATGTTTTTGGTTCATTGTAAAACATCTGGAATGTTGTTTTGGTCATTCTAAAATTCCTCAGCCAAAGTCCATTACAGTGGTTCGGTATTATTATTATTATTATTATTATTATTATTATTATTATTATTATTAGTAGTAGTAGTAGTAGTAGTAGTAGTAGTAGTAGTAGTAGTACTACTACTACTACTACTACTACTACTACTACTACTGCTACTACCTCCAGAACTGTCTTAAGTTCCAGTGTTCCCAAAGACCGTCTAAAACCCCCAAACAAATCTTTCTTTAAATTTTGGAAAATCGATAGCCACTGATTTTCCTAGTATTTTATTTTTCTTCTATGGATGGGAGATTAATGGTTTTTACGTTCTTTCAAATATCTCAGTTTGCATTAAACTGTGTTACAAGGAAAGCAAAAGTTAAGATGAATCTGTTCCAGTTGCATCTTGTCTTGTGCAATTATTTGGGCACTCCACTATGAGCAAAGTATTTTTACGACAGACATGTCAAAAATAGACTAACCTTTTAAAGAGTGTCTTGAAAATCCTGTGTTCTGTTTCGGTGCTACTTCCTTTTAGCACTTGGTGAGATTTTGAACATTAAGGCCCTGACATACCAAGTCAGTATTGGGTATTCGTTAAGCAACAGTAATTTTAGTGTTTGCTTTTTGTTCTCTAAATGTTGGACCCGTCAGGGACTTTTTGCTTGTTAAATGCCAGCATGTTGAATCTGAGAACTCTTGCTGTCTGCTCAGTAGGATTTAACTATTTTGGAAAATATTTGAATTGCAATAGTTTGACTAAAATTACAGTGCAATATGCAGTTTGTTTAAAGGTCTTTATCTTTGGCATTATTCAACAAAGATCAAGACTATACGAGTATGTTGTGTAATAAATCTCTTCCTAAAATTGATATTTCACATTTGACCGCTAAGAAGTACCACGTTCCTAGTTTAATAATGTACAAAATGAAATGCCTCAAATCTGACCTACCTGTTTACATGATAGGCGCATCATTGTCTATCCAATTTATTTCCACAAATGAAAGAGGCCTGAATCTGATCTCTGAATATTCGAATGTATGCTTTTTTCGTGTGTTCATGGTCATAGAACAGATTTCATCTGTCACATATGAGCAAAAAATCGGAATTGGGTCGCATTTAACTGGCAGTGTAAACGGGGCCATAGATAATGACGCAGATCTCCCTTACTACAGTAAGAACTGATGTTAAATAGAACTAACAAGTTGACTTCTTTACATCAGCAATAACTTATTTCAACAAATATTTTTGTAAGAATAATGTGGGCTGAGCAGAGCACATGGGTGTTAAATGGAGCTGTTAGCGCTATATGACTTTATGAAATTATATGACATTTAGGAAATGTGTTACTTGATGCTTTTTCTGCAAACTGTACTCTTGTCTCAAGTAATCAGTGTAAGCGCTGCCTTTCTGGTGTAAAACAGCATTTTATAACAGGATGTCTGGCATATCTTAAAGTCTTAAACTAAATACTAAACTAAATTTTAGTCCTTTTAAAAGTCTTAAATTTATTGAAATATTGTCTTGCAGGTCTTAAATAATTTTAAATGGGTCTTTTTTTCTTTGGCTGTTTCTCAATATGCGTTCTTCAGCGGTCTTGCGTCCTCGTGTTCTCGAGCAACGTCATCATCAGCTGCCCAAGTTCAGTTCCAATACTCAAGACCGCAAGTACGGAGGACGCGTGAAACTTCCCGGATGTGATCTTGATATCGAGGACGCAACAATGCAGACTTGAGCACCGAACTCGCTCTGGAAGCCCCAGAAGTCGTTGCGACTGGAGGTGGGAAGCGCAGCATTTTATTTAGATTTATTATTAAAGTTCAGAGATATCACTTATTTACCTCAGGAGTTTCCCTAAATGAAACGGTGAAAATAAACATTAACATGAATATCTTAATAAAGGAATAAACACATTAAGGGTTGTTTGTTTGCTGAAATTCGTATTAAAATCAGTTTTATTTATATTGTGCAGAGCATATTTATAATGTTTTTATGCAAAGTATATTTTGAAGAGGGGGAAAACAATAAATAGTTGTATGACTGCTGTAATGTTTAAATAATTTCTATTTAAAACGCGTGAAGGTCATGTGACCATCAGGAAGAACGCAGCATCCCATTTCTCAAAGGACGCATTCTCTGCCCTCGCTGTCTCCTGAGTTCGTTCTTCCGAGGACACCTGGCAAGACCGATCTCCACAAGAACGCAAGTCCATTCTCTGCGTTCTAGGAATTGAGAAACAGCCTTTGTTTATGCAAAGCTATCCAGTCGATCCAGCACAAATCCAATCACTGACAATACATCTCAATAAAACCTTTAGCAAAACTCTATTTATAACTAATATTATAACTGTCTTTTGTGCAGACATTTAGTTTATCAAAGTTTGAATTTACATTGTTGAAAAAAAAATGAATTAAGTGTCTGCTTGTTTTGGCAAGCAGTTTAAAAGTAATTAAGCTATGTTGTTAAAAAATAACTAATTAGAAATATTTTTTTATGGTGGGACAAGTCTTTTTTTTTTTATTTCTGGGCCATTACAGAAAAGCCTTAGCGTTTAGCCATAAAAGTCTAAAGTTTCATTCTTGATGGTGGTATATTATAGGTCTTAAATTTTTTTTTCATTTGACTGAATTAAATGAGGTGAAACCTACAGAAACTCTGTATAATAATTAGGCATGGGACAAAATACAGTGTTTAAAAAATATTTACAGGATATACAAGAGTAATTTTATTTAGAAGAGATACGGCTTATTTGAAATAAGTTTATTTTTTTTTTTATAAGAAAAAAAGGGACTGTTGATTTTAGGCAATGTGTGTTCATTTAAGCTGTTCAACATTGATGTTCAATAAATATTTATAGATAGTGGATATTTCCTTTAATTATTTTAAAATCAAGTAATGCACCATTAATTCAAAAATCTCTTACTTTGTAATATGTGAGCATATTTACTCTACATAACCTGTCAGTGAGCTATAAGGGGGAAAAATTAAATAATTCAATAATCGTTCATGAATCGTAATAGAGTATAAACATTAAATTAATCTAGATTTTGATTTTAGGCCAAATCGCCCAGTCCTACTAATTGTCCAGCTTTCATTTTCTTTTTGAGTGAACACATGGAAAGTAAAGCTGCTGTTAAACAGCCAAACTGGTCCTCATCCAATGTACATTTTCTGAAACTTAAAATGCAGATTAATTGGCCTATCTTGGCTTTCTTGATGAAGAAGGTTAACTCTGTCGAGTTGATTTTTTGCACCAGATGGTGATGTGGGGAAGGTTGCATTAGATAAATATGTGGTTTATGTGTTAAGGTAGCTTTTTTTTTTCCCTCAACATCGAGGTCATAGTGTAGGATGTATAAAATGTCAGCGTGTTCCTTTCTGGTGAAGGGGCTCACTGTCTGTGCCCTACCATCACATTACTATATGATAGGCATAATAGACACAGAAATGGGGTTTACCTTATCTGTGGCATCATGGAAATACATCCATAATGTTTTCTGGTCTCCTAATCCCCAGTGTTTATCTGATCCTATGAAAACATAGTGTGACTTATGAGCTCACCAAACGTGACAAGGCATCTACACAGCTTAGATTGAAAACCCAGTCAACTTGACCCAGTTTAATCCTTTTCAGTTCATGAATGATGCCAAAGCAAAAATGAGAGAAGTAGCCTTTGTATTAGACTGAACTCAGTTGTGTGTTTCTCACAATTTGCTTTGTCATCTGAAGCAGCCCGATAAGATCTGATTACGTCATTTGTTTATGCCCAAAAGCCAACAGAAGGATCACAATATAGTATTAAATGCTATTTTTATTTTAGCACCTGCTCATTGAATGAATCAGGAGCATTATGAGTGTCATTTGCTTTCGCATTCTGTTTTTTTCTTGACCAGCACAGATGTGACTGTTAAAGCAGGCAGACAGGATGTAACGTGAGAGATCAGATCCTGTTGTCCAACCTTGACTAGCTCACGTTGCTCTGTTTCTCTCTAGCATTGTGAAACGATACTCTTAATGTGATCAGCGATGCAGTTTGAGGTGGTGTAGATCAGTTGGAGGATAACTCGGTTGAAGGATAAGAGCTACAGCCGACCGTTTTGATCTTGATCTTTTTTTCTGTGGTGAAGTGGAGGATGTAAAAGCATAGCATTATTCATCTTCACTGCTCTCAGCCAAACTATCTGCATTTTTGAAGGGCTGTAATAGAAAATCTAAAGTTGACAATGATGTGTTTTGTTCTGCTGGAACACATTTCCTCTATCGAACAGACTTGTCTGTCTTGTGATGATGTAACAGATCGCTCTTTATTTACAGCAATCCTGTTAGTCACAAATATTGTTGGGTAACCCTGTAACGATACTAAAGTTGCACCAGACAAATTTCACAATCGTTGATACCACATTAAAAAAAAAAAACATGTGCCGTTGGACACTTTCATGTAAGCCAAAGTCTTTTTGTTTTTTTCAATGAAAGCAGTTGTACTGGACACATTTACACTTATTTTAGATTACATTTTTGTTATCATTCTAACGTAGACTATAGCTGGATTTATACTTTCGCTTGGCACCGCATTGCCCACCTCACAAAATGGATGAGGCTATTATACTTCCCGCGTTCGCCGTTGTGATATTCTTTTATAAAGACAGGGGTCCCATCGTAAAGTCAGACGGATAAACAGAAGTCGAAAGTTTCTGGAACTACGTCATATCATTAATATCATTCAGGATTTTTAAAACTAATTGTTTTTATTATTTTTATAAAGCATTTTAATGATTATAAGGATTTATAAAAAAAATTTTAATCCAACTTTGATTCATCACTTGCTTTTGTTCATATCCCGGATAGTTTCACCTATTAAAGTTTACTAAAATATTAATGACAAGAAAACATGAGTTACTCTACAAATATATTCTTTATTATACCAAGAATAAAAACAAAACAGTACACTTACTAAAAAAATACTGATTATTTTTATTTTTATTTAGCCCACTCAACAATTCACACGTTACTAACTAATTTCTGTCCCATACTTACGCTAAAAAGGCAATAATGGTTCAACATTCTTGACCATTATCACCAATAAAGTCTAGAAAAACATGGCAGTATATTATAAACCGATAGATTCAAATATTCCTTTTCGAAAAAAATATTTTCGAACGAAATAATTTGTTCCTTAATTATAGTTTTGTAACTATTAAATTGTTTTAAATTCTAAATTGTAATATATACATCAGTGTAAAGCCTATGACTGGTGGAAAAACATATTCTGTAATTGTGTACATGCATCACCGCTTTTGCCATGACCTCTTTTGTCCTTCAGGTTTTCCAAACTTTTTAACAAAAGCTTTTCTCCTTTCCCATGGCTGTTGCAATGGCTAGCCAAGAATTCTTGATCATCTGGTTATCTCTATGATCTGTTTCAGACAAAATTTCTTCAAAGTGATTCACTTTCAACTGAAATCAAACGCGGCGCCGCACGCACTGTTCGCTCGAATCTCAAAAAAAAATCATGCGCTGCCCAAAATCATGTGGTGCGCACCCAAAGCAGACCTCCGCAAACTCCGCAATGATGTCACATTTGCTGCACGCACTCAGGCGAACTAGCGGACGCGTTGAGTATAAACCAGGCTTAACAATATTCCGTACACAACGATGTTCCGTACAAATTACCTTGTAACACCAAACTTTGAAATACTTAAGGGTCATAGACAAGTTGTGTAATTTTTATTTCTCACTCTTTCACCCCCGAGCACAACAGAGACCCTTCTACCATGTTTCCAAGAAAATTCAGTAAGTTTGCTACGTCCACCTAATGCGCTTGAAAAAAAAAAAAAACAGTGGGCAAGCTAAAGGGCTGAGTGTCGCTTGGGAGGGGAGACTTTTAAAGCAACCACAATATGGATTTGCATTTAATTTATGCCTCACACAGTATTACAGTCTTTATGAACGGAATATTATGTTATCGAAAATTGTTAAATAGGTTAACTTTTGTTTAATAAATGCTTTGAAATATATGTATGGGATATTTAAATGTCAGTTGTGAGTGATGACCAGATGTTGCTACTCTCCGCCAGAGAGAGCCTGAGAGACGGGCTGTAGTAAAGTAACCATGATATAAAAATTAAATGATTGTAAAGTTATTTTATTTCAAACTTTCATAAAGTTATTAAATATAACATTAACTTCAAGTTAAGCACAATAATAGTATATTTTGACTTTGGTTTTTAATGAGACTTAAAACAATGTCCATTTTAACCAATGAATTGAAGCTATTCACCCTCTACAGAACACCGTTAATAATTTATTTTCAGGTATGAATTTTAATGGAGACAGCCATGCTCAATAAACGCGAAGATTAATGGAATATTATTGTGTAACACTTGCACAAAAAAGTGTACATTTTCCTTTTTCAATGTAAATAAGTGGTCTTTTTTTGGGAAAGAAAATTGCTAATTTTAATAGTGATTGCAATCAATAAACACAATAATTAATGAAATATTATTATATGAAACAACTGCATTTAATATCATGGCAGTGTTACAGTACTCTTGTCAACCTGACTTTAAAGAGTTTCTGGTGTTTTTCTTGGCGGCTATATATATATATATATATATATATATATATATATATATATATATATATATATATATATATATATATATATATATATATATATATATATATATATATATATACACACACATATATACGTATATATACATATATACGTATATATACATATATACGTATATATACATATATATATATATATATATATATATATATATATATATATATATATATATATATATATATATATATATATATATAATTAAAAATGCCAGTTAAAGGGTTATTTGACAGGACAGTAGGTTGACAGAAAGTGAAAAGGAAGAGAGAAGGATTTAAGATTGGGAAAAGTCCACAGGCTGGGATTTGAACTTGGGATGACTGGAGCGTTTCCGCTCCAAATGTCAGCGCACTAACCACTAGGCTATTTCGCTGACTGCATGTTGTTTTTTTATGTAATTATTAACCAATATTTTTTTCTTCTATAGGTTATGAATAAAATATGTTAATTCTAATCGTTTAATAAAATGACCGACCCCCATTTTGGGAACCACTGGCTTGGGTATCTGTGTCTAAAGACCATTTCAGTGTGGTCATGCCATAATGCCATTGGGTCATGAACATTTCCTGCTTGTGATCAAACTATTTCAAAACTGTGACGAGAAAATTCAATCATAACTTAATGTAAAAACATCTAACATGACATTATTTATCAATTTGTGGCTCTTTTTGGATTCTCTGAAGCTATAGATATTACGAATGGAAAACAGGAAACTCGTTGTGACCATTGTTTTTGTTTACATTGCTCAAAATGGTCTAGGGAGAATGCAAAGGTAACTTGAGCCATTGTTATCATCTTCAATCCTGCTCCCATCATGACCCCTTTTTCTCTCTTTTATTCCTAGGTGTCTGAAAGATGGTGGACCGCTTGGCGAACAGTGAGGCCAACTCTAAACGCATCGGGGTGGTGGAGGCATGCTTCGGCACAGCAGGCCAACCGCTGGCCATCCCAGGTCGAGTTCTGATCGGAGAGGGCGTTCTCACAAAGCTGTGCCGCAAAAGACCCAAAGCTCGGCAGTTCTTCCTCTTCAACGACATCCTGGTGTACGGCAACATCGTCATCCAGAAGAAGAAGTACAATAAGCAGCACATCATCCCTTTGGAGAGCGTCACCATAGACACGGTCGAGGACGAGGGCGAATTGCGCAACGGCTGGCTCATTAAAACGCCCACCAAATCCTTCGCTGTTTACGCCGCCACCGCAACGGAGAAGTCCGAGTGGATGAGCCACATCAACAAATGCGTTTCGGACTTGCTTGAAAAAAGCGGGAAATCTCCTACCGGCGAGCACGCCGCAGTCTGGGTGCCCGATTCAGAGGCAACCGTGTGCATGCGCTGCCAGAAGATGAAGTTCACCCCTGTCAACCGGCGCCATCACTGCCGAAAGTGTGGCTTCGTCGTGTGTGGCCCGTGCTCAGAGAAAAAGTTCCTTCTCCCCAGCCAGTCCTCCAAACCAGTGCGCGTGTGCGAGTTCTGTTACAAGCAGCTCTCGACGGGTGCTACTCTCCCGCCCCGATCAGACTCCTACAGCCGGCAGGGCTCCGACTTCGGCAGCAACAACATCTCAGATGACGACGATGACGACGACAGCAGTGACTGAGAGTCTCTTTTAGGAAACACTGACAATATACAGATCCCAATATTTTAGTCTCTCATTCAAGGTTTGCAAAGGTTCCTCTGGCAATAACAGTTGCCCTAAATAATTAAAAGCCCTGTGCAAATGAACAAAAGGTTTGATGGGAATTGATCCTCATGAACACTACTTGTCGGCTCGCTACACTTCCACATTAAAGTCCCTCTCAGTCCAATTTAAGTCCTTTCATGTAGATGCATTTCTTGGCAATGGTGCTCTTTCATCTTCTTTTGCTAGCATTTTCTTACTGCTACTACGCCGGAGAAGCGAATGTTGCATAATGTGATTACAGGCTGTTCTTGAGCATACCCTCCCTCAGGTGAAACCGTGTAGTGCATTAAGTTTTAAACGACGAGCTGCGTTTAATTCTTTGAACAACTAACCACTAACAAACCATGATAGTATGTGTTTTCTCATGTTCTAGTAATTGCTAATGACAAATCAGATAGACGCTACTAAGCTTGTAAATGTGTATATGATGCCGTGGAGCAGAAGCCTGTTGCATAATTCATCTGACAAGGTCGTCGCTGCCTCAGTGCCTTCTTATTTATCCTCAGGAAGTAGATCCTGGAAAGGAGAACAGTTTGACTTGGGCTGATTCCTTTACTTTGAGACGTCTGCGTTTAACAGCGCACCTCATATACTGCTTAGAGGCACACAGGTACCATTTAATGACTGTTTTTACTGTTTCAGTTATATGACTAGTAATCATCCCAACTTTTTTCAGAAGAGTATAGTCAGAATTATTGCATCTCAGTCCGAACAGTTTGAGCATCTTCTGACAGTAGCATGTTGCATCTGTGCACCACATGTGTGCATTGACAACTTTCTATAGTTCTCAATTACAGAAATATATCACATGCATGCAGCGTACAGGGAAAGGATGACGATTCTCTCTTTGGGGTTTTTGTGTTCGTGAGGTCACATGACAGTCAATCCTAGTTTTAAACGGGAATCGAAAGCATTATGAGGAAGTGACTGGATCACAGCCACCTTTTGTTTTGTTTTTTAATGACTGTTTGACACACACAAAACTGCACTAACAGCTTTCCAAAGGGGCGTATTTCTTTATAAATGACTGTTGGACTTTTTGTAAACGTACAGTAGTTAATTTGATCAGTGATCTGCTAGTTTACAGTCGTTTTGTCAAGCTGATAAAAGAGTCGGCTGTACTGCTTGAGAACAGTCTCAGAACTGAATACTTGATCACCTGTGAAGATGGCATATTTTTGTTTGTCAAAATAACAGAGCTGATGTTGAAAAAGGGATATTTAATTAACCTGACTCTGTCTTAAGAGTCTGTTCAGACTGTCTAGTAGTTCATATGCAACAACTGATACGCTTAAGTGAGAAGTATTTTTTTTCTTCTGCACATTTATGTGCAACTTATTTGAGATTGAAATAGGTTTACAGTGATTGACTCAAGGTAATGATCTAATCTTGCTTTTGTACTATAACGGCAGATTCCAGGACAGTCATGTATGGTATAATGTTTGATTTAATTAATTATTTGAACTAGTCCAAATTTATCCTGAGATTATCTTTGATTTAATTCTACTTTAATGTTTTAATATCATGCTTCAGTTGAAATATTCCTTGAGGATCGTTTTGGTTTGCATGTTGTAAACTTTGTACAGTGTTTTTTTTTTTGTAAATGTTAATTACTCTTAAGCTTTCAGATAGTTTCTTCATAGTGTTTCTGTGAGGTTCGTGTGTGCATTTCCTGAGCACCTCGGGATCAGCTACCAGCACTTTACTCTCTGCAAACCACAAAAGAGGGGTGGGGCTTGGATGGGGAGGGGCTTGAATAGGAAGTGGGGGTGGCCCACATATGTGGTCTGCAAATACAAGAGAATAGATTTTCATAAACTAAGCAAAGCTCAGAGTAGAGGATGAACAAGATTGCCATTTTAGTTACTTTTTTTATTTCTCGAACGTCATTTATGATTCCCTTGGATGGATTTGGGGGATTTTTCTGTTTTCTTGTACATTTAAATCTCATTTAAAACTCTCAAAGGGCTAAAACTGAATGTAATCCATCATATCATTATTAAATACTAATTTTGAGGAAAATATATCTATTGCTTAAACCCGTGTCTTGTCTTCTGTAATGCAAGTTTACAAATGAGTATTAAAGCTGATTTATGCTTCTGCGCCAAGCGCAGGCATATGCTTTGGTGCAGCCTTTACGTGGTCAGATAGCCCTCGCCGTGGCTGACGGTGATGTACACCTCTCAAAAAAATGTAACTACATGTCGCAACTATGCATAGCGCAAGCTCTGTGATTGGTCAGCTTGGTAGTTGTGACCACTGTGTGTGGGACTGAGAGCCGCACAAACTCAGAGGGAGTGTTTACAAGTGTCAAGAGAAGGAGCTCCAGATGTAAACTGTTGTTTAGCGTTTATAATTAAAGTTGTTGCATGTCTGCCGGTTCACGCCTCTAAATAAGTGAGTTTAAGCTACTTGTACATTATCAAGGTAGCATTCAGAAAAAGCAAAACACCCACGGAGAAACTTGACACAGAGGAACATAACCCACTGCCAGCTGGCATTTCATAAGTGTTATTGCAGAGCAACACAAACAGTGCACAAATGCACGGCTACACTCAAGGCTTGCACAGCGGGTCACGCTGATCACTAGATGCAGAAGTATAAATCAGCCTTTGAAGGGGACTTATTACCCCTTTTTACTAGAAGTCTCTGATGTCCCTAGAGTGTGTGTGTGAAGTTTCAGCTTAAAACCCCACACAAATACCGTTTAATACTGCGTTCACACCAGACGTGGATGAAGCATCAAGCGTGAGTGATTTACATGTTAAGTCAATGCAAAGACGCGAATAGGCATCTTTTGGCGTGAATGAGGTGGTGCGAGTTGAGCTTGATTTAGAAATTCTGATCTTTACTAGACATTCGCACCGCGTTAACCAATCAGGAGCTTGCTCTTGTAGGGGCGTGATTATAATGTAGCGCCTGTTGTTGGTGTCCTAAGGGGAAATTCTCTTGCTGACACAGAACAACAGCTCATCAAACTGGGCTTGGCTCAGCTTGAAGCACTGCTGGAAGCTTCCATCATCCAGATACAGTTTCTGAAGAAGTTGATGAACTCAGAGCTGGGTGCAAACGGAGGTGGAAAGGATCTAGTGCACTCAGACATGTCGCTAAATGAATCTACACTGTTTATCAGCCTTCCTAAAGCACATAAACACAGCTATTATCTCAATAAAACCCATGTTAGCCATCTAGCAACGAAGCTAGATTTACCAGGCAGACAGAGGCCCTGCCCATGATGTGAATCCGCATCTATCATGAGACGCGCAAATAAAGTGAGTAAACTCAAAATGTTCACTTGTCTGTTAACGTGTGAATAGCACAATTTATCACGCGTTCTGCGTCTGGTGTGAACACAGCGTTATAACTCTTTTAAAGTGCCTCTTGTAGGCTTTGATAGTAATTGGTGCCTGTTGCTTTAAGTTGAAATGAGATGTGCTTTTCAAAAGAGGGCGGAGCTACAAATGCCTTTGTGTCAGCATATAGGCAGATTCAAAAACAAGACCAACTTCCAATGCTAATGAGAGAGATTGTAACTAATGGGCGGGGCTTTCCTCCTCTGATGACACATACAAAGGGAAAAGGTCAATCAAAGTGTTTCTGCTGATTTGAGTAAGTGTGATCATCAAAAATAAAATGAATACATTTTAGATGCTGGTTATATTCACAGACTTTTACCACACGAATGCATTTAAACCCCCTTATTAAAGTGATTTTTGCATAATAGTTCCCCTAAAGGCACCAAAAGTAGGATTTCCTGGGATCAGAACCAAACTGAGTACATACACACAGCCTGCCACTGCTCGGGATAATCTGTCTGTTACAGTTCTGGCTATTTGCATTGACCTTTATATGGTAATCTGTGCCACGTGATGTCATGAGGTATAAGGGGATTACTACTTGCTCAGTCACTAGGGTAAAGTTTGTTTGATTGGCATTTGGTCTGGAACTTTTGGCCTGTAATTACCATAAAGCCTCTGTAAAATCTCAATTTCATCAGAATAATCAGCTATTATAGCAGAGTCAGCCTGCATGTCATTGCATCAATGGCACTTTTTTGGATCAAACCACTGAAGCATTGCAGAAAGCTCACATTTCCAGGAAACTCAATGGGTTGTTTAATCCCCTCATATATGCCTGTTAAATCACTGTCTATTATATTTTGTCATTTGCCACTCATAAAGCTGACAGTCTGGATTTTTAATAAGATTTAAAAGTGTGACATGATTAAGCCCTAAACAGTTGAGTTGTACAGAGCACCAAACTGTGAGGAGTATTTGGGTGTGTCTATATTAATAACCGGTTTCACTGAGGTTCAGCTTTGCTGTGTAATAACGTGTTGAGACTGTTCATTTCTCAGAGGGCCCTCGGCTGCAGATGTTGAACTCGTCTGCTGTGCACATGGAGATTACTGCTGCTGATAATAGCAGCGATTATGCATCACGTGCATGAAGCAAGACAAATCTTGATATTTACAAATGGTTATCAGTGGGCTGGCCTGCTAGGGTTATAACGTCTTTAAAAAAGTATTTCACATTTAAATATGATCTTGAACATATAGAAAGTTAAATCAATTTATTAGTTTTGCACACATTGTAACTGACCAAAAGCCAGAGTGGCGTGATGTGCTGGTGGCTTGAGAAAGCCGACATACTACATAACTTATTCTTCTTCCGTCTTCTCCTTAGACTATTTTAAGAACGCATCTCCTTCTAGACCGTTGATACTACAACCACCAAACTAACTCCAAACCTCCAAATTAAACTGAATTAAGGTGCTATATCTTTACTAACTGATCTGGATTATGGTTTTCCAAAAACTGACTCGGAAAATTCAGAAAAGTCCCATAGATTTAACATTGGACCAAACTTTGTGACCTTATAACTCTGCACCAGACTATCATACAGACTTAAGGTTTGGCTCATTTATCTCAGACTACCAATCTGCCAATCACCGATGACCTTTCAACTCACTAGCCACACCCTAGCAACCACTTATGGCACCTTAGAAACTGTCCCATAGACTTCCATTAAAAAAAACTGCTATTGACTTTACATTGGATTAACCAATGGATACCAATTCACACTAGAAACAACCTAACGACATACTAATCATACTAGCAACATGCAAATTCATAGTGAAACATACTAATCATACTAGCAACATGCAAATTCATACTATAAACATACTAGCAACATGCAAATTCATAGTAAAACATACTAATCATACTAGCAAACATGCTAATACATTGTAAAACATACTAATCATACTAGCAAACATGTTAATTCTTACGAAATTCATGTTAACAACATGCTAGTTTATACTAGAAACATGCTAGCAACATGCTAATTCATACTACTCATACTAGTAACACGCAAATTCATACTATAAACATACTAGCAATATGCTAATCCATAGTAAAACATACTAATCATACTAGCAAACATGCTAATTCATACTAATCATACTAGCAAACATGATAATTCATACTAAATTCATGCTAATAACATGCTAGTTTATACTAGAAACATGCTAGCAACATGCTAATTCATGCTAATCATACTAGCAACATGCAAATTCATACTATAAAAATAATACCAACATGCTAATCCATTGTAAAATACTAATACTATTAAACATGCTAATTCATACTAAATTCATGCTAACTGCATGCCAGTTTATACTAGAAACATGCTAGCAACATGCTAATTCATACTAATCATACTAGCAACATGCAAATTAATACTATAAACATACTAACAACATGCTAATCCATAGTAAAACATATTAATCATACTAGTAAACATGATAATTCATACTAAATTTATGCTAATAACTAGTTTTTTACTAGAAAGATGCTAGCAACATGCTTGTATGTACTAGAATCATGTTAATGTGTTAGCAACTACTCAGAACACCTTAGCAACACTAGCAACTATCTAGCGAAACCTTAACAACCACTTAGCAACACCTTAACCACAGAGCAACGCCTTAGCAATCGCCTAGCAACCAACCGGAACACCTTAGAAACCGCCTAGTAACCCCTTAGAAACCACCTAGCAACGCCTTAGCACCCTTCTAACAACCACTCAGAATACCCTAGCAACTACCCAGAACACCCTAGCAACACCTTTGCAACCACCTAGCAACGCCTTAGCAACCACTCAGAACACCCTAGCAAGTACCTAGCAACATCTTAGCAACCACATTAAACACCCTAGCAACGCTAGGTAAAAACTTTTAACACCTTAGCAACCACCTGGCAACACCTTTGCTCCCTGGAACACCCTAGCAACACCTAAGCAACCACTCAAAACACCTTAACAACCGCCTTGCAATGCCTTAACAACCAGTCTAAACACTCTAGCAACCATTTAGAACACCCTAACAACTGCCTAGCAACACCTAAGCAACCACTTAAAACGTCCTAGCAACTATTCAGAACACCCTAGCAACCACTTAGCAACACCTTAGCAACCTCTCAGAACCACCTATCAACAGCCTTGCAAGAAGCATGTCAATCCATACTGTTTCAAATGTCTTAATCAGCTTCAGGTATTTAAACTTCAAAGCTACTTCAAACTTTCAGATTACGGCTTTCTCAAGACACCATAAAGTTGATCTACGAACTTTACTGTTCTAGTTCTGAAACTACTGTCCACTTCAAACATGTGGCATCATGTTTCCAGTAATGTTTTAAAGCATCATAAAAGTATTAAACAGTAGTTATCACGAGTGTGGGGAATGAAACGCCTGTCTGTACTCTACAGTCACATGGTTTTCTCATAAATCATTTGCCCTTTGACTTTCAGTCAACATAAATACTTTTTCCAGCCTCTGAAGTAAACAAAAAGTAGAGCAAGGGTCTGATAATGTGAATCTTAGTAGCTTTTAGTAAACACTATGAAGTTTTGAGGCATATAGTAATGCTATAGCACACATAGTATTTACACTGTCAATAAATGCTACTACAGCATAACAGTATTCACTATCGCAAACTGATAAACTGTAATCAATACTGTAGTGTACTTTTACTAACTGTGGTGGAATGTAATGTGTGTATTTATATAGCGCATTTATCATATATGGCCATACACCCAAAGCTCTTCACAGTCATGAGGGGGGTCTCTCCACACCACCACCAGTGTGCAGCATCCACTTGGATGTACTTGATCATATTGTGTAATTTGTGTAATTTTATATTTATAGTTTTACTACAACCTATTAAAGTAACCCAATTTTACTATGTGGTTCAAAAACACTATAAATTACTATAGTATTTTTTTCATGTGTGTTCAGATGATGTTCATGCATTAAAGTTGAAATGTATTTAAGCTAATCACATCCCTTAAACTATATTCCCTGAAACTGTACATTTTAAATGCTTATTTATTATATCTTTAAGATTACAGCAATTTAGGACTTTGAAAATGTTGTCCTCCAGTAATCTGATTCAAATTATCATGTGAACCACGAAAAAGCCTATGAATTTGTTGACATGTTTTTCAAGAGTTCACACTTAGCTGATGATTAATTATAAAGCTTGTTTGGCATGCTGTCCCGGGAGAGAGACCTGAGCTCATGAGATCCTCGAGCCCAGGGCTCCCTCCCGTTGCAAAGCGGGAGGGGAGTTTGAGCTCAGGTAGATCTCGAGAACTCCCCTGCTGTAACAAGTGAATGCTCTTGAAACTAATTACTAACTAGAAGCGTGTCTATGTTGACAATTTGGATTGTTCAATTGACTTAATTGCATGTTTTTAGGCGGTGGGAGGAAACCGGGGAACCCGGGGGAAACCCACGTGAGCACGGGGAGAAGTGCAAACTCCGCACAGAAATGTCTGCTAGTTTTGGTAAAGCCAGGAACCAGAGACATTCTTGCTGTGAGGCGACAGTGCTAGGCACTGGGCCACCGTGTCACCCGTCTAAGAAGGAGGAGTAGGGGAGGAAGGGGGGACTCTTCAAAACGAAGATAGCAATGGAATAAACCCCAGGGTATTTATAGTAGTTTAGGAGTCATCTGATTGGATCGTAGTGAATTGGATAATGCGGGTCAGCTGCTAGCAATCATAAGCACGTGATCCTATTGAAATTTGTTTATACATAAACTTCACGTCATGTAGGCGATATGATGATAGCCTAATATGGTGGCTTGACGTCATATGCCCTTATTGTACTGATTTTCCTTGAATCTTAAAGGCATCTAGTCACCACATATTTTTATTAAAATGTTACTTTATCTTCCAAGTATTTGGATTAGCAGGAAGGCAATGCGTTTAATTTTAAATTTCATGTTATAATTAGCCTGTTGATTTTCTTATTAAGGAAGGAATACCGATAAAAGTGTTTCTGTATGTATGCATGAAACACAGCTTAATTTTTTTCTGATGATTAACAAAAATAAATAAATAAAATCTAATAGACGATTGCAGGTGCAAATTTAAAATTAAAATTTAAATAAAATTTAAAAATTAAAATAAATTGACTTTGGAAATGTTGTCCTCTACACAGTAGTCTTTATTTGTGCATTTCAAATTACCATGTAAACTAGATGTGAACGCAAAAGCATATACATTTGCTTGACATGTTCGTCATGTAGGCAGTCTATACGACGATATATAGCCTATAAAACGGTGGCCTGACGTCTTATGCCTTTATTGTACTGCTTTTCCTTCAATCTTTATGGCATCTCACCATATATTTTTATTAAAATGTTACTTTATGTTCTAAATAATATTGAATTGGATCAGCATGAAGGGAAAGTGTTTAAGTTTAAATCACATTTTATAATTAGCCTATTTGTCTTAAGGAACGAATGATAAAAAGTGTTTCTATATGTATGAATGACACACAGCTTGTAGTAGTAATTGTAGACTGTTGCAAGTTTGAAATTGTAAAAAAAATAAAAAGTGTTCCCAAAAGTGGGGGTCGGGACCCCCCGAGGGGTCATCTGACGATGAGCGGGGGGGTTGCTTGGTATCCAAAAATTGAATTAGTTCTATTAAACTAATAGAATTAACCTACAGAAGAAGAACAAATTATAGTTAAATAAAAAAGCAAAAAGCCATCAGCCTTTTGATGTTTTTGCGACCCCTGAGGTGATAATATTATATTAAAAGACACATAAAAACATTGATTTTACAGGTAAAACTTTCGGACACCTTTACGGGACTTTACGGGCGTATATTAATAATAAATTTAGGCCATAACTAAACATAGAGGATGGTCTCCGAGTGGCATTCCCCAAAATTAAACAACGAGTAGACTTGGGCCTATTGCTGTGTGCACCATTGTGTGCAAGCTTTACATATTTATAACCACCTCAGTAGATATTGAGGGTCTTGAGTCACTGGCATTGTTATTTTGGGGTCGTGAATTGAAAAATTTGGGAACCCCTTCTCTACACAGTGGTCTAATTTGTGCGGTCAAATTACCATGTAGACTAGATGTGAACGTAAAAGCCTATGAATTTGCTATATATATATATATATATATATATATATATATATATATATATATATATATATATATATATATTTTACAGTCTATGATATATAACCTATAAAATGGCGGCTTGACGTATCTAATTGTGCTGATTTTCTCTTTGGGAATCATGGAGGCAACTGGTCACCGCCTATTTTCATTAAAATGTTACTTTATGTTTAAAGCAATATGGAGTTGGATTAGCATGAAGGGAAAGCGTTTAATTAGCCTTGCTGATAAAAGTGTTTCTAGCCTATATGTATGAATGCATTACAGTGTAACCCCTCCAGTCCTACGCCACCTAACCCACTCCGAGCTGGTATCGAACCAGCAATCTTCTGCATGGGAGTCGGATGCTCTACCAAGGAGGCTAAACACCATAGCCTCTCCAGCATCTGGAGCTAGAGCACCTTTAGAGGTCAGAAGAGTGAGGTTTACCTGCACACTAGCTGGCCTCCGTTACACTCACCCCCCTAAACCTAAAAAGAAGAAACGCAAGGGAGGTGCAGAGAAATCGCGGGAAATACACCGGCGTTTCATTTAGCGGTTCTGAAAAGTTCTCGGTTCATTCTAGTACACGGCTAAAAACGCAAATCACGTGCCTACACACATGCACACTCTCTGCCAAGAGCTGCAGCCAGTAGTTCAGCGGGTGAGCATAAACCCCTGGTGAGCGTATAGTGCATGTCAGACAGTTCATCTGCTGGATGATCTCATCTCACTATAGTTGTTAAACGTGATATTGAATTCATCTTGTTGTCTCTATCTAACAATTATTATGTCTTTTGAATCACTTGTTCTCAGCTAACTGTTTTGGCTGAGTGCAAAGATAAGCTAATATATTAATTTATGTAACCACATACACTGATTCTGCACATTGACTGATTGCTTACCTTTATCGTTTAAATTTAATGTACGTTATACTGTTAAAATGAAAGGAGGCAGTTATATTTAAGCCCTGTTATAAATATGCAGTGAAGATGATGCTCATATAAATATGCAGCTACACGAGGCTGTTTGGTGTCTGTTAATCATAATATCAAAATCAAACAAATTTGACTTATATTATGTTTTCATTGTTTAGATGAAACAGCAAGCAGGATGAGGTGAAAGAGGTTATAAAGTACACTGTTCCCTTTGAAGATTTACCCATGCATTAGCAGGCAGTTTTTTGTTATGTTTATTATTGAATATAGGCTGAGTGAATAGTATATTGAATAAGCTAAATTGGCTGTAGTGTATAAGTGTGTGAGTGTGTGTGTATGGGTGATTTCCAATATTGGGTTGTGGCTGGAAAGGCATCTGCTGCATCAAACATGCTGGAATAGTTAGCAGTTCATTCCACTGCGGCAACCCCTGATAAATAAGGGACTAATGCAAAGAAAAATAAATAAATGAATAGTGTATTTTTTAGAACTCAACAAATATCTTTATGGACAGTATACAGAAATTAAATTGAGATTAAAGTTTGTATTTATTTATTTCATATATATGGCTTTTGTGTTTTATAGAATATGAGTTGATAAAAATATTGGACGTGCATAGATGGATAGCATTTTGATTGAATTTAGTGAGCCGCTCTGGCCCAAAATGCCAGGGCCGATTTTTTGCCCCAGTCCAGCCCTGGTCAGAGGAGTGAGGTTTACCTGCACAGCACACACTAGCTGGCCTCCATTACAACAGCTTGACATTCTCTGTTAATTAGGCAAAAAATAAAAAAATCAACTGTGTAGAAGTAATAGTAGACTATTGCAAGTTCCAAATTGAGGGGGAAAAAAGTATTGAACTCGCCTCCGTATGTTATCAAGCATCAGTTATTAAGTGGCAGAATTCACTTCTGGTATCAGATGCATTTCAATGAGTTTTAGTCCTGTCTCTGTGTGAGTAGGTGTGGGCGGTGGGAAAGAAAAAGCTCTCCCAGAATGTCAGATATGAGCGTGTTGAGATTCACCGTGACAAAGTTTTAGTTAACGCTTTGTAATCACAGATAAAGTGCGCACCCTGCTGGCAACACTTGAGTATTTTGCTTTTGGTGCAAATAGACTTATGTTGGTACAAGCACCATTTACTTAAACACAAAGAGACTGACCACCAGCAACTAAAGTTAATTTTATTCATAAAAAACAGAGATGATACATTAAAAACAGATTAGTCAGAAAAAAATGGCCAATGGTGTTGCATTATACTGAAAAACATAACCATGTAAACATCTATAGCTAATATTTTTGGCAATACACAAGAAGTGAACCCAGAAACTCATTGATGTCTAGTGTTGCTGTAATGCAGGTGTTATAAGCTTATCCACAATTATTTGAGTCTACCTGCTTGTTTTATTTCTGACTTGAGTTCCATCAACAGGTCAAATCGAACGTAGCAGCTCCATTAAGGCAACATCAGTTGTTAGAAGAGCTTTAAACGTCATGATCAGAAGCTCTGCGCCCACACACACACATATGAGGCTTTCATCTGTGTGCTCTTTTTGAAACATGCTGGACGCGCTTTTGTCCTTTGTGTCTGACAGATAGCATAATGCATGAGAGTAGGAGGAAGATCTGCTCTGTTTCTTATACCCGTCATTACTATGCAATATAGTCTGCTCTGTGACCGCTCAATTTAGGACCGGCTGGGCTTTCTGATATTACTTTGCTTTGTGAAAAACCTGACCCCCCACTACAGTGCACAAAAGGCTGCGTTTTATGAATTTTGATTGTGCTTTTATGGTTTTTTTTGGAGCTTGATAGAGCACAGTGCGTATCATTATATGGCAAAGGCTGTGCAGTGATTTAAAAAAAAAAGTTTACTCTTTGTGTCACTGAAAGTGACTGCGTATAGCATTGGAGTGACACGGTTTACATTTTAGCAGAATAGTTTCTATATAGTGCATAATACTGAAAGACACCAGATCGGTAAGCAAAGGATTTATTCTTGACTGAGCAGCAGATAATGATAATTGAATGTGAAAATGTTAGTCATTTCTCTGCTGTAGAAAATATGAGGTCATTAAAATAGATTAATAGAAGAAAACGATGCTTGAATTTAGGAATCTGCATGGCAAATTTTGACAATATTTTTTTATAAATACTAATCAAATTCATAAAGGCAATGACCACATACACCACCAGTCAAAACTTATTTTATTATTATTATTATTATATTTATTGCTTATTATTTTTAAAGAAGTCTCTTCTGCCGACTAAGCCTGCATTTATTTGATTCAAAGGACAGGGGAAAAAAAAAGGTAAAATGTTATATATTGGTGACGCAGTGGAGTAGTAGGTAGTGCTGTCACCTCACAGCAAGAAGGTCGCTGGTTCAAGCCTAGGCTGAGTAGGTTGGCATTTCTGTGTGGAGTTTGCATGTTCTCTCCACAATCGCGTGGGTTTCCTCTGGGTGCTCCGGTTTCCCCCACAAGTCCAAAGACATGTGAATTGGGTAAGCTAAAATTGGCCGTAGTGTATGTGTGTGAATAAGAGTGTGTGAGTGTTTCCCAGTGTTGGGTTGCAGCTGGAAGGACATTCGCTGCGTAAAACGTGCTGGATGAGTTGGCAGTTCATTCCGCTGTGGCGACCCTAGATTAATAAAGGGACTAAGCCGAAAAGAAAATGAATGAAGGAATGTTAAATATTTCTATGTTAAATACTGTTTAAAGGAGTTGTTCTCTGTTTGAATATATTTTAAGATTTTAATTATTCATTTTAAAGCTTTTACAAAGTGAAGTTTTACAAACTAATTTCGAGAGTAGCATGTGATATGATTGATCATGATTGTTCTCTCTTCCAATCAGATCAGGGGCGGATTGGCCATTTGGCAATTCTGGGAAATGCCAGAAGGGCCTGACCATTTTTTAAAATATGGGCCAGTCAGTTTTTTTCTTTTTTCTTTTTTTTTATATGTTTTCTTTTTTTTTTTTTTTACCTTAAGGCAGATTTTATCTCTTGCAAGATGTAAATATAATGATGATGATAATAATATTAATAAGAATAAATGTTAAGCATTTGGCTCAAACCGCAACGGCAGGCTGATTTTGAGATAGGCTAACCCAATCCGACCCAATCAGAGGTTATGTAATTAAATACTTGCAAAGAATGTCAAACAGTAAGTGCTGATTGTCAGAGATGGACCGTAAAAAAAAAAAAAAGAAAAGAAAAGTGGTGCCGAAAAGCTGTGAGAAAGCAAAAAAAGGGCTCTAAAATCAGACGCTACCAAATGCATAAAATTAACTGAAATCTTTTCGAAAGGTTTCAATTCGGCTGCTACATCGAAGGACAGTAGCGCAGTAGAGGAGGTAAGAAGAAAACAGAAAATATACTTCTAAGTCATTGTGCTAAAATATACTAAGTAATTTTCATGCCATTTACGCTACTTCTGACAGTTTTTGACAGTAACCCACATCGGTTTAACAGTTGTAAGCTTAGCGTAGCACTCCTGTACATTTTAAAATGTCATTATCAGCAGATAACATGATTTAGGGTATGTAGACTGCATGTTTTACTGTGTGTATAAATTTGTTATAAATGGGTTGTTTTTGTTCCAGTCACATACATTTAATGTTTAAATATCTATTACATATGGTTCTGCTTATATTATTTCACCATCGGTACACCAATATAAGTAGTGAATGTGCGTGTCTGTGGATGGGGCTATGTCAGTGTGGTAATGTGGGCTGGTGTGGCTACAGTGCCAGGGCAAAATTGTTGTCCCAGACCGCCCCTGAATCAGACTGATTCAAGCTCATAATATATAGACTGATTTACACCACTGAGCATGCCAAACTTGCTAATAGCTTCAAGCAATATCGAATCGTTAACTCTTGAAATGTTACTGTTTTTGCTGGACTGCGGTTTAAATAATTGCAGGCCTAGTGAGCAGGAGAGACTTCATTAAAATACATTTACTATTCTAAAATGTTTGAGCAGTGTAGTTGCTTAATATTCCACTTCTGACAATTGAGAATTCTCAATTTCACCACAGCAAAAAAAAAAAAAAAAAAGTGAGACAAACATCATAAAAATATTACTTATTGAAGCAAATGGTAATAAAAGTAAACAGATTACGAGTAATAACACAAGTAAGCACAACAGAATGCAGAAACAAATCAATGTTTTTGAATGAATCACATTACAGTCTTGACATCACTGACTTCCTCTCAAAGTTGGATAACAGATACTATAGAAATGCCATTCTCTGAATGTTATCTAGTGCTAAATTGTTCTCGGAGCGAACCTGACGGAGCGAAAAGAGAATGTAAAAATCTGAGAAAAAAAAACAAGCAGGGAATGAACTCAGGTCACTGCGCACACCTCAGTGTTATACATACTGATACACTAACCACTTGGCTATTGGCGCCAATCTAGAATTATTTTTTACATACACAGACCAATCTTTTCGTTTGATTTTTCTTCAGGACCCACATGTATAAATTTAGTTTTGCTTGCATATGTTGTTGCTTTTGGACTCTCAAAGTGCTGGTAACCATTGACAAGCACTTTATGAATCACCACCGGAGAACCAGCATTAAAGGCACAGGTCACAAAAACAGCTTTAGTGTGTTCTAATGTTCTGAAAGGTATAATAAATAATCTGATGGGTGTTTTGAGCTGAAACTTTACAGACACATTCTGGAGACACAAAAGACTTATCTTAAAGCTTAAAAGAGGGGTAAAATAGCTGTCCTTTAATGGACCCTCTAATTTATAAGACTTCCGTCATTGTTGAGCTACTCTTTTAAGAACAAAGTTTTAGCTAAAAATCTTCATTAATGCCCTACTGAAGAAAAAAAAAAGCATTTATTTAATCACCCACTACTGGTGAATAAATGAACAGCCCTATGTAATTTTTGGGTATAGTTACTCTTAATAGGATTTAATATTCAAATGAAACAACTTTTTGTTCAAGAAAAAGATGACTGGACTTGATTTTGTCCATGGGGATCTGATTGGGTCTTCGGGTTGTTGTTTGCTATTGGTCGACCTCATGTGAGTGACAGGTTGCCACACCCTCATTGCATTAGAGAAGAAATATGAGAGGGGAAGATTTGGTTAATGATTATGAGGGCACGTAAATTAAAAACATTGATGTGCACAAATTAATCATGTACAAAATAATGGCCATTAAATGTTATTAAAAAATCACTTGCGACTTTAATAAACCTTGTCCTCTGCTTCACCATATTCCAGTTACATTCACTCCAGTTATTCCGTTTCCCAAAATCAAGTTGCTATAATTTTGAATGAACAAACACAATTTTTAAAGCAATTAACTTCTATGTAAAGCGGAAATCACTGAAACCTGTGGATAATGGTGTGGAAATTGCTTTTCCTTGAGGAAATGTGATTGACTGTGTCACCATCAGTGCCAGTGCCTCGCTGTGTGGCTTTTTTTAGAGATGAATTCTGCAAAAGGAATCAATGGAGGAAAAGATCCACAGCTGCGCCTTGATGAATGCCATCTTATCAAATGCAACATGTCTTGCGTAAGAGGAATAGTATTTACCAAATTTAAGGGACTGAAGGTGTTGCATTGGCGTCATTCTCATGCATTACGCTTCCCACACAATCATTCACCTATTACTTTTCCTTTCTGATCTGGAGCACTCTGTACCTTCAGCTAGTGATGTCGGTGTCTACAAATTCAGTTTCCACACATAAAGTAGATCGTATACGCAGTTGTGGTCTAATGGTCAGTGATATTGGTTCGATTTCTGATCTGGAAAGGGGTTGAAGGTGTAGGGAGTGAATGAACAGCACTCTCTCCAGCTTCTATGCCCAGCTGAGGTGCCCACTTCCTGGGTGCTGGAAGCAATATCTGTCTGCTGCTCTGAGTGTATGCTATGGTAAACACCATATTTGACGTGTTATTATTTATAACACTTGAAGTCAGAATTATTAGCCCCCCTTTGATTTTTTTTTTTCTTTTTAAAATATTTCACATGTTTAATAGAGCAAGGAAATTTTCACAGTATGTCTGATAATATTTTTTCTTCTGGAGAAAGTCTTATTTGTTTAATTTCAGCCAGAATAAAAGCAGTTATTAATTTTTTAAACACCATTTTAAAAGACAAAATTATTAGCTCCTTTAAGCTATTTTTTTCCAGACTGTCTACAGAACAAACCGTTGTTATAAAATAATTAGCTTGATTACTCTAACCTGCCTATTTAATTAACCTAGTTTTTAAATGTCACTTTAATGACACTCAAAACGCAAGTTTCTTATTCTTCAAAACATTTTTTTTACATTTATTTATTTTTTGGTTTACCAGGTTTACCAGGGTTGTAAATAGAAACAGTGTTTAATCATTTAATAAAAACACTTCATGATTAAATGTAATGAATATATCATCATATCAATAGCGTAGCCTCAGATGTACACATTTGTGAGTGTGTGCAAGTAATTTCTGCTGCCGTAAGTCTATTATTTTTCCCTAAATATGCAGAGGATATTGTGCATAAGTACAGAAAATGATAGTTTAGTTTTGAATGCCCTGATATATGATGGCCGAGAGAGCTTAACAAGCCGCAATCTTAGAAAACACATGCAATTACAAAAAACCTGAAAATGAAAAAAAGGTCTTCATCACTCTGACAGTAAGGATGTTATTGCAAATCCTCACAACACAAACAAATTGAGCAAACATGCTGCAATTTCTCACAACACATCTAAATAGCATGGTACACAACAAAAAATGTTTCAAAGAGACCATAAAACTTATTGTTGCTTATTGTGCTGTGGCTATTACTCAGGGAAGTTGTAGGTGATGTTTGATAGTAGGGCTGGTCCGATAAATGATATCATATCGAATCGCGATAAAATTTATGCCAATAACAATGGTAAGCTCTGGACCTTTTTTACTCTATATTAATCTAAGAGCCAATCACACTGCAGAAATGTGCAACAATGGGAATCTAAAATGTTATGCAGTTTAAAGGGCACCAGTGATGAAAATAATTTTTGTAAGCTGTTTGGACAGAACTGTGTGTAGATATGTTGTGTCCACAGTCATATTGGGGTCATATAAAGACAATAAGTTTCTTTTTTTAAATCGATTTTACCGTCTTTACTATATCACCACAGCCGCTTGTCCATACAAATGTTAAAGAAGATGCTTCAATTCTGGTTTGTGGACGTTAAATCAGGTTTATTTTGTACATTATCATAATGGATATCCATACAGTAGTCCATATTATTGTGTATCCTGGCACATTTGCGTGCAAAAATACTGCAAAGTTGAACGTGCGTGCTGTGTGTGTGTTTATGAGTGAACTTTGTAACAACATTGTTTGTGACTCATCATTGCAGAAAGGCTTGAATTAACTTCACAACAAATAATCATTGGTAGATTTCTTACTGTAGCATTTTTCACAAACGTTACGTGAGATCTGCTTCCTTCATGTCTGTTATCTGACGCATCCGAGGCGAAGATTGAAACAGGCATGTGGGAACGCTAGGTGGGGAGAACTAGCATTAAAGGCACAGGTCACAAAAACAGCTACATAGTGTTCAGAGCAGAAAATTGTAATATTCTGAAAGGTATAATAAATAATATGATGGGTGTTTTGAGCTGAAACTTTGCAGACACATTCTGGAGACACAAAAGACTTATATGAAATCTTGGAAAGGGGGTAAAAAAAGCGGTAGGTGTCCTTTAAAGGACTCTTTAATTTGTGTGACTTCAGTCATTATTGAGCTACTCTTTTAAATCTGAAGCATTAACTATTTACATCTAAATAAATATCGTTATCATTAAATATGGAAAATTATTATCGAGATTGCATTTTTGCCTTATCAACCAGCCCTATTTGAAAGGTGAGTTTTTTTGTTTATTGCAGCCTGATCTCATGAGAAAACATAAGAATTTTACGTTTTGTCAGTTTAGTGGCTAATTCGTACGAGTTCAGTTGTACGAAAATGTACGATTTTAAAAAGGAGGCGTGGCACCCAACTCCATCCCTAAACCCAACCGTCATTGGGTGATGGGCAATTCGTACTAAATTGTACAAATTAGATCAAATGAATTCATACGAATTAGCCACTATATCAACAAGTTACGAGTTGCATTGAGATTACGTTGAACATCCTGGTTACACAATTCCCTTATTTTATGTATATTATTAGCCTAAATAACTATAACTTAAATAGCCGGTTTTGTGTCCCCTTGAAACATTTCCACTGTGTTCTGTGCTATTTGCATGTGTTGTGAGAAATTGCAGTGTTTTCTTAATTTGTTAAGGTTGTGAAAATTTGCAGCATGTTTTCTAAATGGGTTTGCATTGTGAGGATTTGTTGTCAAACTGATAATGATGCTGACAGAATTTTTATTTTTGGGCGAACTATCCCTTTAAATCATCAATTAATCATCAATTAACTTCGAAGCAATCAACAAATAAAGCATTGTTCAACAACTTTGGATCTTTGGTCTAAGGAGACATCTGTGATATAAATCCCACATTGTCTGAACATTATGAACCTTGTCATCCTGTCAGGTTGTACTTTTCAAACTGGCACAATGCCTGCTAATTAATTTTTTTCCAAGACAATGTCTGCCGTAGACAGGGTTCAATTAAAAACCCCTCCCAAGAGTCCAAATCAAACTGACAGCTCGAGATGTTGACAAAAGGTTTTCGCTGCACTTGTCACTTCACCAAATCCATGTTAAAATCAAGGGCTAATCACTGGAAGATTAGACTTGTATGGCAATTAGTAGGTCAGAAATGTGCTGTGCGTGGCAGGCAGAAGAGAAGAGCGTGACTGGTTGTAATAATTGTTCATGTTTCTGAAAGAGTGCACAGGATGTACTTCACATCAGCTGGAGCGATGTCAGGTGCTGTGTGGAATGAGCTCGCACTCGCTCTAAAAGCTCTGAGATAACACTTAATTAGTGGTTGCAGCATTAACACATAGCCTCTATAGACTACACAGAGCAACCGGGGATATACATATTTACATACATTTACATAAACAGCTCGGCTGCCGGTATCTTTATTCTTCGACAGTTGCAGTTCATTATAGAAATGAATAGGGCTGACTTTAAATCATGTCATGTAGCGTTTGCTTGGGAAAATTTATATGGTTTATTGAAATTCCAGTATTAATCTATATAGCCACCTGGTTTTATATCAGTACGTTTTAGGCATTTTGGTTTGAATTGTAAATGAAAAGAGAACCGAACAGAGATCACATCTTGCCTCATCAAATTAAACCGAAAGAGCATCTGTATATTAACATTCAGTATGCAAATTAAAATATCAAAATAATGCAAATTTCATTTATTTATTATTTTAGAAATGTTATTATAATTATCTTGTGAAGAGGACTGCTTTTCTTCAAATTGGAACATTTTAGAAATTTCTTTAAACTTTATTTTTTAGCACTTTTCTTATTTTTTTTACATTTTTATTTTTATATTATTTTATTTTCCAATTGTTTTTATAAAAGCAGAATTCTGTTTTGTACAAAGATTTTAATACATTTTGAGATAAAACACAATATTAAAATGTATTATATTAAAATATAATTAAATGTATTTATTTATTTTTTACAAATTACAGTGTAATTTATTTGATTATTTACATTTTTTTCACACATACACACACACACACACACACACACACACACACACACACACACACACACACACACACACACACACACACACACACACACACACACACTCTCTCTTACCGGCCACTTTATTAGGTACATCTGTCTAACTGTTCGTTAACAAATATTTCTAATTAGCCAATCACATGGTAGCAATTTATGCTCTGAAAAAGAGAAAATATCCAGTAAACGGCAGTTCTGTGGGCGCAAATGCCTCATTGATGTCAGAGGAGAATGGCCAGACTTGGAGCTGATAGAAAGGCAACAGTAACTCTGAGGTATGCAGAAGAGCATCTCTGAACACACGACACATTCAACCTTGAGGCTGATGAGCTACAGCAGCAGAAGATCACAACGGGTGTAACTCCTGTCAGCTAAGAACAGACTACAATTCACACAGGCTCACCAAACTTGGACAATAGAAGATTGGAAAAATGTTGCCTGGTCTGATGAGTCTCGATTTCTGTTGCAACATTCGGATGGTAGGGTCAGAATTGAGCGTCAACAACATGGAAGCATGGATCCATCCTGCCTTGTATTAAAGGTTCAGGCTGCTTCTGGTGGTGTAATGGTGTGGGGGATAATTTCTTGGCACACTTTGGGCCCATTAGTACCAACTGAGTATTGTGTCAACACAGCCTACCAGAGTATTGTTGCTGACCATGTCCATCCCTTTATGACCACAGTGTACCCATATTCTGATGGGTACTTCCAGCAAGATAACGCTCCATGTCATAAAGCACAAATCATCTCAGACTGGTTTCTTGAACATGACAGTGAGTTCACTGTATTTAAATGGCCTCCACGATCACCAGACCTCAATCCAATAGAGCACCTTTGGAATGTGGTGGAATGGGAGATTTGCATCATGGATGTGCAGCAGACAAATCTGCAGCAACTGTGTAATGAACCTAAATCTCTGAGGAATATTTCCAATACATTGTTGAATGTATGCCACGAAGGATTAAGGCCGTTCTGAAGGAAAAAGGGGGTCCAACCCAGTACTCGTAAGGTGTACTTAATAATGTGGCCGGTGAGTATATATATATATTAATTGAACATTAAATGAAACTGCATTAAATGTAGCGTTCACGTTTTTTTCCTACAGAGATTTCTTGTGCTGTAAAAATAAATATCAAGGGCCCATTACTGGAGCCCATTACTGATTTCAAATTCTGGATCCTGCAATCTACATGTCTGACTGTTTAAAGTAAGATTTTTCTCCTCTTCTTTATTCAAACAGGATTGTTTTCCTGAATTTATATCAGTGAAATCTCAAAGCAGAACCAATTCCACACTCCTAGCTCTTGTGTTGTTGCCTGCCAGATGTGTGAAAATAACCATAAACTGCCAACTCTGCAATTTGAAATGTCATTAAAACAGCTTTCTTACTGAAGCAACGTAACAATAAAGTGCACATCTCCCACAAAACGAGTAAAAGCTTTCAGCAAGCAGCCTGTACATTTCAGAGAACATATTTGCCATTTGTCCTTCATAATCTATATCCCTGCCTGTGGTCTAATGCACTTTACTTTAAAGCCTTGGATAATAAACAGGCACATTCAGAGTTTTCCCATCCTGATTCTTTACTTCTTTTCCATTTCTGCTCTCTTTTAAACTCTAGTTTCAAGGTTTTAACTTTAAAAGTCACCAAGATGCTCTCGCTACTGAATGCTTTTCAGCTTTCGCTCAGTTGTACTTTGCTGCCAGTGACGATTCCCTCACGGTTCAGACACTATAAAAGGCAAACGCTGCGATTGTCAGCACTCATGAATAAAGTTAAACATTAGGAGCTGGAGAGATTTTGGAGTTGGAGTTTTACCTAGCTCAGCTCACCATTTTAAATGTATTTTATATAAACGGTTACTACAGTTCAAATGTTTGAGAATGATTTTTGAAAGAGGTTGTTTTTTTTGTGTGTGCAACTACATTCATTTATTTACAACAGCAGCACAGTGGCTTTGTGGTTAGCACTGTCAACGCAAAGCAAGAAGGTCATTGGTTTAAGTCCTGGCTGGTCCAGTTAGCATTTCTGTGGGGAGTTTGCTTGTTCTCCCTGTGCTTGCGTGGGTTTCCTCCAGGTGCTTCGGTTTCCCCCACAGTCCAAACAGATGCCGTACAGGTGAATTAAAGAAACTAAATTGGAAAAGAGTGTGTGGGTGTTTCCCATTACTGGGTTGCTGCTGGAAGGGCGTTCGCTGTGTAAAACATATGCTGGAATAGTTGGTGATTCATTCCACTGTGGCGACCCCTGATATATAAAGGACTAATTCGGAAGAGAATGAATGAATTTTATTACAACCTGATTAACTGAATTCTCTTTAAAAGCATTGAACTGAATATTAAACTTTCTGTCCTCAGTGTCACACAATCTTTTACAAATGTTATGTGATTATCTGCGACTCAAGAAACATTTGCGTTAGATATTTTAAATATGATATTAAACTGAAATATATTATGACAACCAAGCTGAAAACAGTTGATACTTTTATGAAAACATGATATTTTTTCTCCAAGATTATCTGAAGAATTCAAAAGTTTTAAAAAATGAAAAGAAAAGCATTTATTATATTACATAAAATATTACATTTATTTTATATTGGATAGGGCAGCACAGTGGCTCAGTGGTTAGCACTGTGAGTTCCGGCTGTGCCAGTTGGCAGTTTTGTGTGGAGTTTGCATATTCTCCCCAGGGTGCTCTGGTTTCCCCCACAGTCCAAAGACATGCGCTAATTGGGTAAGCATGTAAATTGTCCCTAGTGTACACTTTTGTGTATGTGTGAAAGTGAGTGTATGTAGGTGTTTCTCAGTACTGAGTTGTGTCTGGAAGGGCATTCACTGTGTAAAACATATGCTGGAATAGTTAGCGGTTCATTGCGCTGTGGTGACCCCTGATAAATAAGGGACTAAGCCGAAGGAAAATAAATGAATATTACATTCATAAAATATTACAAAACATTGCCATGTTAATATTAATGTGCAGATAACAATGTTTTAACTTCGAAACAGTTAAGAATACAATTTTCGGTGCAGTAATCCTGATTTTTGGTATTCGTTTCAATTGTCATTCACTGTCAAAAGTGCTCAAATTTATTATTTTTTTTTGGAATTTGGAATAAACCTTATCAGATTTTTAAAATATATAAAATAAATATTCTCTTAATTTTTATGATGATTCTGTATGGATTAAATATTTATAATTGTGACTTTTGATCAATTTAATTCATTATTGATGAAAAAAATATTATTGGCATATTTTTTAAGAAAAAAAGTACTTACCCCTTGTTAATGTTAGTGAAGGGGAAAAAAGCTACAAATTAAAAAAAAATAAATGCATGTGTCAACCATGTCTTCATAAAAAAAAAATAGAAAACAATGTGGTCTGAGATTTTGGTTTCTGAGATTAAAACATAAAAAAAATTTAAAAATCCATTAAATTAGGACATTTTTCATCCTCTTTTACCCGTATGGAGTGTGGCGTCCCTCAAGGATCAATTTTGAGCCCAGCACTTTTTTCATCTACATGCTCCCCTTGGCTGCTATCTGTAAGAAGCATAACATACTCCGGTCATAACCAACACAATCTCACGGCAATTCGTAACTTTTTCATTTAGTGCCTAATTCGTATGAATTCGTACGATCTAATTCGTACAATTTAGTACGATTTGCTTATCCCCCAATGACGGTTGGGGTTAGGGGTGGGGTCAGGTGCCACGCCTCCTTTTTAAAATCGTACCATTTCGTACGAATTAGCCACTAAACTGGCAAAACGTAAAATACTTACGTTTTCTCGTGAGATCAGGCTGTCATAACTCAGCTTTATATGTTTTACAGTCTTTTTTTTTATTTTTTACCTGTTTTACGAGATTAAAGAATGGTTGGCAGGTAATTTTTTTTACCCTTAAATAAATCTAAAACTGTGCTAGTGTTTGGCCCTCCGAGTGTCTGTGAATCTAAAATTAATTAACTAGGTTTGTTTAAACCTAAGGTCCACAGTCACTCAAAGAGTCTTGGAGTTATTTTTGATACTGAGTTAAAGATAGACAACCAAATAAATCCAAAAGTTGTTATAATCAATTAAGGCATATTGCTAAACTGAAGCCTGTTCTGTCTTTTAAAGAGTTGGAAGCCATTATCAAAGTTTTTATTATGTCCAGATTGGACTACTGCAACCCCCTGTGTTCAGAAGATGCGAATGCTTCAATTGTACACCTGCAGTTCAAAATGCAGCCGCTAACTAGGACTAAAAACAAATTCTACTGTCTCACCAGTTTATCATCCCTTTACTAACTCTCAGTTCAATTTAGGATTCAATACAAGTTATTGTTATTTGTTTTTTGAGATTTGAATGGTCTGGCACCTATTTACATTGGTGAACTTCTTCACTGGCTCATTTCACTGAGGCCAATCAGGTCGGAAAACCAGTTTAGCTAGTTGTTCCCAAATCACAATTAAAATCAAAAGGAGATGAGACTTTAGCTGTCATAGCCCCTTGTCTGTTTAATGGTCAGCTTTTACATATCAGGTCATGCTCTTCCCTTGGTGCTTTTGAGTCTCAGTTTAAAAAAACTGTCTCTTGCTTTTGATTGAAATGAATTAATTTTAATTTGTTTTACATATTTGGTTTATATACAGAGTTAAAGTCAGAATTATTAGCCCACCTGAATTATTAGCCCCTGTTTATTTTTTCCCTTAATTTCTGTTTAGCGGAGAGAAGATGTTTTCAACAAATTCCTAAACATAAGAGTTTTAATAACTCATTTCTAATAACTGATTTATTTTATCTTTGTCATGATGACAGTAAATAATATTTGACTAGATATTTTACAAAACACTTCTATACAGCTTAAAGTGACATTTAAAGGTTTAATTAGGTTAACTAGGCAGGATACGGTAATTAGGCAAGTTATTGTATAATGATGGTTTGTTCTGTAGATTATCGAAAAAAATATATAACTTAAAGGGGCTAATAATTCTGACCTTAAAATGTTTTTTTTATTTATTTAAAACTGCTTTTATTCTAGCCAAAATAAAACAAATAAGACTTTCTCCAGAAGAAAAAATATTATCAGATATACTGTAAAAATGTCCTCTCTCTGTTCATCATTTGGGAAATATATAAAAAAGAAGAAAAATAAATCAAAGGGGGGCTAATAATTCTGATTTTAACTGTATATATAGAGTTTGTATTGTAAAGCACTTTGGTCAACATCTGTTGTTTTTTTAATGTGGTCTATAAATAAAGCAAACAAACAAATACCCATGCTAATAATATGATTTAAAAGCAGTTAATCGAGTTCGATTTCTAGAATTTGACAGCGTTCAGTCTCACATATACGGCAGTTTCAGCATCATACAAGGTTGCCAGGGCAACTGCGTCACTCAGACATAAAGGATGTAGCGAACACGTAAATAGCATTAGTTTAAAAGCTATGAAGAAGTGGGACTTGGAAAGGCCACGTCATTCACATCAAGTGCCTTAGAAACTCAAACACCTCACAATTACTGTGTTGTACAGCTCATCTTCATTACCCCGAGACACCAGTAGGAATAAAACCTTAATTACAGTCAAGACTGAACACATTTTGCTACAAAGAAAGGGAAATTAATTAAATTATTGTGAAAGGAGTGGGCCGGGGCTCTTGAGTTTTGTAGTAATTATTGTTTAGCTTTTGCTGTGCTGTTGAGCAGAGCCAGTTTTTAACAGAGGAAGACTGAAAGCTTTTTCCTTTCCAAACGATGACTTCGAAGGCTGAACTGTACTTTCAATGCACTTGACAGATTATCTATATTTTTCTGATAGTATTGCCGACTGATCTTCCTTATAACAAGGCCTTTCAGATTTTATTCTTAATTGCTAGGCTTTAGTATATGCCAGTTCTGATGTTATTATGATATGACCTTTCTGAGTCTCATCAGTTATGCTTCTGTGCAGAGTAAGGCCAAGTTGGATCAATGGCCAATTTTCTTTTCTTCTTTGCAGAACCATTATGTAACCTGTAACAAAACACAAACTCGTAGGGGGGTTTGGGTAGTTTGAAAGACCCCCCCACTGACACAGGTCCAGAATTTATTGCATGCATGAGCTTATGTGTCCTATTTTGACTGCTATGCCATCATAAACTGTGAAAATAACCCATCAAAATATTCAAGACCAAGCAGAATCTGGCGTAAATGATGTCATCTTTCATTATGGATTTGCTTTATTGTTGTTAAATAGTGAAAACATTTTTACAAAGAATTTAATTTATTCTAAATCTTGGACTTTATTCTTGAAAGAAAAATTACAATTTTAATACTAATTTAGCTGTTATCCATGAATTTCCATATGTACTTTTTACAAAAGAGGCTAAAAATCATCAGGTGGCTTGGAAGACCCACCCCTCACTCACAAAGGTCCAGAATTTGTCTTATACGTGAGCTCATGGCCTCATTACAGAAAGGAGGTTAAGTGAAAACTCAGAGTATATTAACCCTGAAATTAGAGAAACTCTAGGTTTTCCTTCTCAAAATGGCAGGTTTGTTAAACTCGAGAAAGCAGGGTAAGTCAAGCATGTTTCTGAAAGAGAGGTAACTTTTACTCAGTCAGTTACTGTGTTAACTTACTTTGTGAACCTAACCTGGTCAGGAGCAGGTTTTATTCTCTAAACTCTGAGTTTCTGTTTATCTCCTCCCCTGTTTTAAAGATGAAGTGCTATTTCTCGCCTTAGCCTTAGTCGTTCATTGCCTACATTTCAGTCACACAAAAAACAAAGTTAAGAGAATGGGTTGTCCTTTTTCGGGTAAGTTACAATTAGATTCAAAATTACTGCAAAAAATGAACAATTAGCTTAAATTCACTGACCTTCGACAGGGACATGTTCTGTAACTATTGATGGGATTATTACTCATTATAAAAACTACACTGTAAACGATTTCTGTTGTTTTAACAGTATTATACTGCATTTCTCAACAGTTTTTTACTGTATAAGCTGTGCACAGTGTGTTACTGTATATATTGTTGTTTTCACAGTATAATAATGTATTTTCAACTTTTCTATACTGTGAACATGGTTAACAGTATGTTACTGTAGATTTTACAATGCATTTTGGGGAAAAATCAGTTACTGTGCATCTAAATACAGTACTGCAAAAGACCAAGAACAACTCCACACACACTATATATTATGATTATTATGTTTACTTATTTTTAGACAAATTATTTTGTGAAGTAAATAACCTAACCAGTTTCTTCAGACTGTTCAGTGCATTAAACTGTCCCCTGGTTTTCCATTTTTGGGTGCACTGCACCTTCATTTTATAAGGTAACATGGAAATATGAAATAATATTTAATAAACATAACTTTGTGCTAAACCAAAACGTAAATTGGAACAAAAATAATTGATTCACGTAACCAAGGGCTGTTAAACACAAAATGATTTCAAAGTCAGCTTAAATGTCAGAGTGACCAACCTGCTTTAGACGGATTCAAGAATATTGGGCGCCCATATTGGCCACCGTAGAGGGCACATATCTCCGCATTTTCAAAACAACATTTTAAAATACGCACTATCTTAATAAATAAACCACAGAATTGAGTTTAAAACAACAACATTCTCGCATGAAAAACGGTTAAAACTTTATTTCATAACACATTTATTATCTAGTCATCGAAGACAGGGGCATGTCTCAATAATGTCTAGGCCGATTAAAGCATGAGGTTTGCCGGATACATGAGTGATGGAGCGCCGTCAACCCCTGGAGGTCAGAATCTCCCCTATCGGCAAAGCACACTTAAAAGTAGTCATGATATATATAAACAAACCACAGATTTGAGTTTGGAAGAACTATATTCTCGCATGAAAACCCGTTAAAACTTCATTTCGTGACATATTAAACGCAATATTTATGATATGATCTGGCTTTTCTCATTCGCCATTATATTTGCTTGTTGGTGTGAAATGAACTCTGGGAGAAAAAAATATTAATTCTCAAAACACTTCAAGCGAACCTTATTCGTATTGTTAAAGTCCGATACATGTAATATTTTCGCTGGTAAAGTGAAAAAACAACAACAATATTACTATTTTATCAATATCACGTTTGCACTGGTTCGGTTCAGCACTCAAACGAGACCGAATCGGATTGAACCGTTTGCTCGGGAATTATTTTATCACACGTGTTCACAAGCACATTCAGCAATATGTGTATAAATGTATGTGGCCGAGCAGTATAACGAAATAGTAATAATTTATTGTTGTGTCTTAGAATAATTTACAAAAAGGAATCGGTTTTAGGCGGATTCGACTCTTTACTGTTCTAAGGAGCCGATTCATAGAACCGAGCCGACTCGATTCGACCTTCACCAGGCAAGCAACGGCTCTTCTAATTTGAAATCCACCTGTCGCCTTTTCCTCCAGTGAATTCATCCTCGGTAAGTGTTTAAAAGTCAAATTCTGTTCGTTAAAGGGTTGTTTTGTGTATATTTCCGTGTAGTGTGTGTGTAATTTAAAATAATTAACCAAGTTACTTCAGTTGTAGGTTCTTATGTCACGTTATTCGACGCCAGACCGTGTTTGTAGTGTTTGCGAGGTATTAGATAACGTTAAGTGAGTTTATCTTAAGTGAGTTTTTGACCATAGTAACGTTAAGTTACCTGAAAAAAAAAAACTTTTACTTGGGGTTAACTACATTAATGAATTCTGTATTTCAGCACAACACTGAGATGAAGGCAAAGTCACCATGAAAAGTTAAACGTTTAACGTTAAGGTAAGCTCTGGTCTTCATGTGGTCATTTTGACTAAGTTATCATTATGGTTAAATTTGTAAACTGTAAGTTAACTTACTTATTCAAACTAAACTCACAATGAAACAAGTCTAAACTGTTTTATTAAATTGAGCTAATAATAAAATTCAGTTGATGTCTTTTAAGCTAACGTTAATATTAACATAATTCATATTAATTGTCTATTTCTCACTGGTTAATGAGCTTATTGTATAACGTTAGTGTGTCATTAATTGTACATTTTATTTTTGGTGTTCAGGTGTAGGGAATGATTTGTATACAAATTTATTTGAACCCCATACAGATTGGTATGGTTGTACCATAGATTTAGATTATTAAATGTTAAGTCTTATTTTACTCTTATCATATTTATCTTTTTTGCAGCTACAGCAATTGATGTTGAAAAACTGATGCTACCAATCTCTCCTCACTTGATTATTCAAGGTAATGTTGATGTCTTCCTCATTTTGATTAGATTATAAAATGTCAAATTGTTCACAGATTTGTTGTGAGGAGTTTCATGTACAACCTCTTTTTCTTCTTCCAGTAGCGACGCAGTGGCACAGTAGGTAGTGCTATCGCCTCACAGCAAGAAGGTTGCTGGTTCAAGCCTCGACTGGGTCAGTTGGCTGAATACAATGGCATAATGATTCTGCTTGCTCACAGGAGGTACTTGATTTAGTTTTCCTCAAGCGATACATCAGTTTTTATGAGTAATGCGTGACACTTGAATTGAAGGGACAGTTCACCCAAAAATGAAAATAATGGTTTCAAAATAGTTAAAAATAGATTTTTTTTTGTTGCATTTAACACAAACTCATATTTTTTTTTTAAAGAAATTTGGTTCAAATATGGATGTCAATAGTTACTGGTTTCTAACATTCTTCAAAATATCTGCTTTAGAGTTCAACAGAAATTTAAATGGATTTAAAACACATGGAGTAATGGTGGCAGAAAAGTAAACTATCCTTTTAAATATTTTATTCTGAGACTTATTTTATATGTGTCTTGTCTTTTGCCATATTGTCTTTCTAGCTCAGATTGTGATGGACCTGGAATGCGACACCAGTTACTCTTAAGTCAAGAACCAAATAAAGCACAGATGTGGAGGGATCTACAACTAAACTAACTGGAGGAAAGGAACCTTTAGGTAAAAACACCTGCCTTATTTAGATCTGAAGTATTTTATTTGGCATAGAGTATTATTTTTTTATTCTTATTCTAATTTTATGTAATGTATATACTGAATATAAGTCATTTAAATTTCACAAATGATTGAATATAAAATATCATCTAGATGTCTTATTTTTCATTGTCTTAAACAGGGGTGCTCAACCCTGTTCCTGGAGATCGACCTTTCTGCAGAGTTTAGCTCCAACCCTGATCAAACGCAACTAAACAAACTAAATAGTATCTGAAGGAGCACTTGGTAAATAAAGACAGGTGTTCTTGATCAAGGTTGCAGGTGAGCTCTGCGGAAAGGTAGATCTCCAGGAACAGGGTTGAGCACCCCTGATCTAAATGCTCAAAAATGCTGAAATAGATTCATAAGGATTAATGCTTAAAGTAAATGTTTACTTCTCTCTGTAGACCAAACATGCTTAGTATCTCTCACATTTTAATAAATTATTCATTTTGGTTACTTTTACACACACACACATATATACAGTATATATATATATATATATATATATATATATATATATATATATATATATATATATATATATATATATGGGTAAGCAAGTATTTAATAAATAAAATTATTTAACCAAATGACTCTATTAACCTAGCTGCTGGGAAAAAAACATGTAAAATAACAGATTTTTTTTTTTTTTTTACAGTGTTACACCTGGATGTCCAACAAAGACTGCACAACAGCTCATTTGATGGCACATTCTGTCCTGTCTACATCTCTGACAACCTGTAAGTGCTTCGACATCAGTGAGTAATAAATCTTCATATTATTATGCATTCAGGATTTCTGTAAGCCTATCTTTAATTTAAGTTTGTAATCAGCAGTGACTGTTTTAAAAAATGTGGTATTTAAATTATTCTTAACGTTTTACTGATGCTGTGCACAGTAACGTCATGATGATTTAATTTGAGGAAATGTCACTGGTGAGGTGTAATAATATTTATTTGTTTCACTGACATGCCATCACTGCATATTGAAATACAGTAAAACGAATTGACTGCAAAATATTATCACAAACATTTCTAGTAGTAGACTGCTTGACTACTCTTCAGTTCTCTGCTCAACTTTAACACATTTGTTCGTGTTGCTGCGCCTTTCAGCAGATTTTGCCAAAAATGAATGCTTAGTGATTACTTTGTTTTATGCGAACCAAATGTCAGAAACTCATCATTAGCATTATTTTTTTAGTTAGAAGTAGATTTTCACATGTTAAAAGCTTAAAAGTACTTAATTAACATTAGTCACGTTAAATTAGATTATTTTATTTATTTATTTATTTTTAATATGTAGCCTCTTAAGGTCAGAATTAACTGTGTTCACCCCTCTTAAATTCGTGGAAGCTCTAGGGTGGTCATGGAATCAGATATTCAAGCTATACAGAGTCAGAAATTAAGTTAAGATGAGACTTTATTTTTTACATACCTGTGTGGACACTTGACTAGTGTTGACTTGACTGATCTTTTCCCCATTACTGTTAGTGTAATTGTAAATAGACAACAATCTGTATTTTGCCAACAAAAACGACAAAAAACAGTGTTTTATTTATATAAAACAGCAGTGCGGTGTTTGGTTTCTGAATGAATGAAATAATTTGAGGCATGATTAGTTTTTACTCCAGTGATTGATTTTGCTTGTCATTTTTGTAGGATCATCAGAAGTGCTCCTGCCCTTTTTCACTGTCCCTTTTCTACAACATCATTTGGCCTTCATCATTTCGTGTCTTGTAGCAGTATATTCACCTGTTTTTAAAATTGTAATACTTTTTGATGCATTAATTGTTGACTGGTTTTAATGATCAATTTTTCATTAGTGTTCTGTTGCTGTGTTATATTGAATAATTGCTACTGTTTCAGTAGGGTTTACACAATAAACTTTTATTGTGAAGTTAAAGTTTCAGTTTCTTTATTTTTCTTGCATTTCTTGAACAGTTAAAATAACATTTGTGCAATTTTTAAACATTTTTTTGCTCAAAGTAGCACTATTAAATACAATAAAATAACATTTAATAACTGTAAAATACTTTACAGTAATAATGAAAGTAACGTTAAAATACCGTAGTTCTGCATGGTAAAAATGTACAGTAAAATACTGTTTTCAGTTTTGCAGTATGTGTATCAGTACTGTAATTGGTGTTACAGTAAAAAAATAAAACAGTAAAATGATGTAATACATTTTACAGTAAATGTAATACTAAAGTAATTAGTATTACAGTAATGTTACTGTTTTATGAAATACAGCAGCTACTGGATAATTGTTGCCAGTAACTTACTGTTAATTTAACAGGAAATCGTTTACAGTGTATTTTTCAGTACTGCTTACATATGAAATGTCATATCAACCTCTACCAACCTCTACCTCTTCAATAATAAAGGCAGACATACAAGTGCACATTTAAATCTTTTACAAACTCAATTTTAGAAATTTTATCTTAAACTGATCAACGCGTGTAAAAGTGGGAACCTTAAATTAAACATTTCCACTGAACATTGAGGTAAGGTTATATGCATTCTTGTTAAGTCAAATTTGTTGTAGAAACTATGCAGTAGCCTATTTTATGTAATTTAATACAATTACATCTGAAATAACTTCAAAATTACGGCCAATTCCCCACTTTTTAAAGTGAAAAGTCTATAAACATCACACATTACATTACTTATTTTATTATACTTAAACATTTAACTTAACATTTAACTTTAACTTGAGCAGCAATGTTTTCTCCCGCTGTCTCTGTTTCGCCAATGCAGTGGTGTAGCTTTATTTCAATATATGGTCATATTTGATCTAACTTTGCATGAGCACATCAATTTCAGCTGGAGAAAAAAATGCTGATCTCTCTTTTTTTTCAGATGTTGCCATGGTGACCCGTAATATCTGCTCTCCATCGATATAAGGCCTTTTATAGTCGTGGTGTGCGCACATAACTCTGAATCAGCCTACTTAGACTTGATTGACCTAACTCAGATCAGCTGTTTTGAAGTTTTTAATCTCTCTGTAAGTTCAAGTTTAAACTCTGAGTTGGTTGAACCTTCTTACCGAAACAGGCCCTATGTGTCCAATTTTGACTGCTATGCCATAATAAATAGTAAAAAATAACCCTATTAAGGCCTAGCGGAATTCACTGTTGGCTGTAGCTTTGATGTGACTTCAGCTAATCAGTTTTGGCCAATGCTAACAAATATTTTCATTTTATAATCTGACATAAGGGGCGACGCAGTAGGTAGTGCCGTCACCTTACAGCAAGAAGGTCGCTGGTGGGAGCCTCGGCTGGGTCAGTTTGCATTTCTGTGTGGAGTTTGCATGTTCTCCCTGTGTTCAAGTGGGTTTTCTCCGGGTGCTCCGCTTTCCCCCACAGTCCAAAAACATGCGATACTGGTGAACTGGGTAGGCTAAATTGTCCGTAGTGTACGTGTGTGTGAATGAGTGTGTGTGGATGTTTCCCAGAGATGGGTTGTGGCTGGAAGGGCATCCGCTGCGTAAAAACATGACGGTTCATTCCGCTGTGAATTCCCCTGCAACCCCGGATTAATAAAGGGACTAAGCCGAAAAGAAAATGAATGAATGAATGTATCTGATATAAGAGAATCTTTTGCTACAGTTTTATTTTTAAATAGAGAAAACATTTTACCAGTAACTTTTATTCTAAATCTTGAAGCTTATTCTTGAAACAAAAATGACCAATAAGAAGGTGTGAAGCACTAAAATCGGCCCATATTATTTGAATATTTGACTATTGTTGTTATCCATCCATTTTCAGATGTACTGTCTTTTTTAGAATTAATCCAAAAACACTGACAAACACAGATGAATATCCAGCATTAGAAGACCTTGATGGTTTAAAATGTGATTACGATGGCGGTCTCAAAATTAAGTTGAATGATGCAATATACCACCAGCAGGTGTAAGTCATTCATTCTTTTATGGCCTAGTTCTTTTCAACTTAGTCCCTTTATTAATCTAGGGTTGGCCCAGCACAATGAACCGTCAACTTATCCAGCATATGTTTTACGCGGATGCCCTTTCAGCTGCAACCCATCTTTGGGAAACATCCATACACACTCATCCACTATGGATAAATTAGCCTACCCAATTCACCTGTACCACGTGTCCTTGGACTGTGGGGGAAACCGGAGCACCTGGAGGAAACTCACGCGAATGTAAGGAGAACATGCAAACTCCACACAGAAACGCCAACTGAACCAGCCGAGGCTCGAACCAGCAACCTTCTTGCTGTGAGGCGACAGCGCCACCACGTCGCCTGTCATTCATTCATCATGGCATAAATAATCAAGTTAATTTTGATGAAATAAATAACGTGACAGTTTTTAACTGATTTATTTTCATTGAAATGATCGCTGAGTCTATTTTATTACTATTTGAAGATTTTATGGTTATATGAGATCTGATTGTGGTAATAAAAATATTGCTCAATGAAATGAGATAAATATAGGTTTGATGTCTGATACAAGTTTCCCCCTTATACTTTTTGAATGAATTATTTATTAAAAGATACATTTTTAATGAATGCTCTGAGGTAGCCAGCTTTTTGGAATGTGAAGGCTGGAGACACGCTTGAGGAATTTCTTTTCATAGTGTGTCATGTTTTAATTACTGTAATCACCATAGCATGCTAATAGTCATGGTAATTAAATATTAAAAGTTTATGTTTGTGTTAATCACAGTCTGTCTATAGAGATGCAGTTGTCGCCTGTGCTATGACAGTAAAGTCTGCAGAGGCCAGCTCATTTGGACAGTTTACTTGTCGTCATGCTGTAATTAAAGAATTACGACCATGGAAGTGACAGAATGGACAGTTTAAGTGACACAAACATATTCCACAGGGCACTGACACTGACATCAGTTCTGTCCGTTTGCATTTAGAGTTTTAATAATTAATAAACTGCTTGATTATTAATTTTCACCATCTGACTCTGATTATATAACAATAAACAGATCTCTTTTTTATTTTGACTTCAAGTTTAACAATAATTATGCAGATTTTTTTTTAGAAACAAGCTTTCAGTTGTTTTAGCAAATTATAATAGCGTTTCTTTTCTTAACGTGCATTCAAAACATTCCACAATGTAAAAAGTTGCAGTTTATGTCATTTAAAATAAAACTCTTGCCATTCTTTGCAGTTACAAGAAAGTGCATTAATGACTAAATAAAATTTCACAAAACAATTTCTAGAGGAGCAGGTGATAGGATTGACTGCAGCTGGTCTCTATCACTAATTACTATAGCTAGCCAATTGGATCAATCCAAAATTAACATAAATATCCAGCCTAAACTACGGTCCTCATCTTTGTTTTTGGAAGACCCTTTTTAATGTTTTTGTGCTCTGCACTGTTGATCTCTGACAAAAAGTTATTTTAACAAGTCAATCAGGTTTCAATGTTTTAAGTTCAGCTTCATTTTTGGTAATTTTTTTGTGATTGATGTACATGATGATAACTCATCCATCATTTGATTCAACAACAAAAAAAATTTTTTTAACAGTGTACCTGAAACTATTATGCTTCTGGTTGTATTTTGCTAAACGACTCCATTTCAACAATAAATAGCAAAAAGGCTTTCCGCTGTTATAATTAACGGATTCCATTTTCAAGAAGTCACATGTTTTGAGGTATATATATATATATATATATATATATATATATATATATATATATTTTTTTTTTTTTACCTCTGTTTTTTTGTGTTTTTGCAATCTTGATTTTAATCTTGTTTTTTTTTTTTTTTTGTAAAATTATAGACTATTTTTTCAGTTTTTCTCAGTCGCTTTGGTACATTTCTCAGATCAGAATGGATTACCTGCAAAAGCAGTCTCTTGCTGAAAATCCTTAGTTCATCTCTCAAAACTACATTTTTGTATCAATGAACTAGTAAGTCTCATCAGAATGACAAGTCCTTGTGTCAAATTATTGAGTTATGTTGTCAAGAGTGTTCTGGTGTAAACTATAGCTATATTTTTTGCTGTTTGCACTGTAATTTGTTTGGATATCATGTCATTGCGATACAATAAGGAAAATACATCACTAGATGTTGTAGCATAAAAAAACAAAGAAAAAAAGTAGAAATGTAAACAATGGAGAATCTCCTTTGAGATGGGCCTTCATTACAAATATCAAGATTTACCTGGAAAAAATTCAGGACAGATTTAGGTAAAAAAAAAGTCTAATGGAAATGTTTAGAAAAATGCATTATGACAAAATATTATGCCATTTAGCACGTTAAGACTTTTGCCATGAACAAATGATTAAATGTTCTGAAGGGTGTGACTATTCAACAAAGACCAAAATAATCCATATTGCTCAACCTGACAAAAGTGAATGATAACATCAGAGAATTGCACATAATCCAATTGCAATAATAAATGGATGCACAAAACCATTTGCAACTTGTTCAAAGCAATGAGAAACTGCTTTTTTGATGTGCACAAGTGACACAATGATGTAAAGCTTGAACAGGGAGTTTTGAGATTTGAAATTCTGATCTGAAAGTGTACAAAAGCCACTGAGAAAAACTGTAATGTAAGGTTCACTCAAGTAAAGCTCTGATCATAAGGCAAGGCAAGTTTATTTATATAGCACATTTCATACACAGTGGCAATTCAATGTGCTTTACATAAACAAGAATAAAAGAATCAAGTAAAAAATAAAAACAAATAAAAACAAATAATAAAAATAAGTAAAAAAACATAAAAACAGGTAAAATGTGATATAAAAGAATAAGAGAAGAAGAGAAAAACATAATAGTGCAATCTGTCCGACGCAGCACAGCGCTCATTCAGCAAAGGCACAGCTAAACAGATGTGTTTTCAGTCTTGATTTGAATGTGCCTAATGTTGGAGCACATCTGATCATTTCTGAAAGCTGATTCCAGCAGTGAGGGGCGTAGTGGCTGAAAGCTGACCCTGCTTTGACTGAACTCTTGGAACTTCTAGTTTATATGATCGTAAAGATCTGAGTGATCTGTTGGTTTGTATTTAGTGAGCATATCTGTAATGTATTGAGGTCCTAGGCCATTTAGTGATTTATAGACCAGTAATAATACTTTAAACTCTATTCTGAATGTAACTGGCAGCCAGTGTAGAGACCAGTGTAAAGACCTTTTCTGGTTCTGGTCAGAATTATCATATTAAATCATATTAAAACTTCTGCCTTCATGGATGATCTGAAAGGGGGATTGTCTTGCAAAGACATAAAAAACAACAACTGTAGCTTAAACCAGCTGCATAAAACCAACTTGAGTGGAGCTCGTGATTGTTTCACAGAAATGTCAAATCTAATGATAACTGTCAAGGTTTGTTTCTAGGCTCACTCGGGTCTTAGAAAGTAAGTAGCTGCAAAAGAGACATGATATAAACCAGCAGTAGATTTCTTAATTGAGTTCAGAGAACTTCTCTGTCATAAGTCTAAAATTACACGCTGCTTCTTCTATTGATTAGTGTAAATTTGCTTTGTGTAAGGATAACTGAGAGATGTCATTTGGAGTGTGAATTGATTTCAGGCTGTATGCCAAATAAAGTAATTATTTCAAAAGGGCTTTAATGATTTTCTATATGCATTGTATGTTTAATTAACCAATATGCCAACGATTTCTGTGACTGTCAAATATTTCCCGTCACCTCTAATCTTCAGTTTTTGAATGAAAATAACCTTCAATTTCAGTTCAGTCAGTAAAATGAATCTGTTTCGCAGCCTGACAGTAATTTGTTTTACTGGAAGCCATGCTGTGAATAGTCAGGTCACTCTGAGCTCTGATGTGTCTCATGAATTAAACAACAAACTGATTTGGTGTGACCTCTGATAAGTGGATTTATTGAAGGTGCTTCATGGAAAAATGAGTTCCAGAAGAAGCCAGACATCTCAAAAATGCTGAACAATACTTGCGAGATTGATTTTCTCTTCAGCTTTATCTTAACTCAAATACCAATAGTATGATTATTATTGGTAGTAGTATTTATAAGATGAACTTAAGCAAAATAAGCTAAATTGGCCATAGTGTATGAGTGTGAATGTGAGAGTGAATGGCTGTTTCCCAGCACTGGGTTGTGACTGGAAGGGCATCAACTGTGTAAAACATATGATGGAAAAGTTGGCGCTTCATTCCGCTGTGGCAACCACAGATAAATAAAAGAGACTAAGTCGATGGAACATGAATAAATGAACAAACTTTAAGCAGATCTGAGGGAATCCTTGTTTCTGATTGGTCAGTTGCACAATTGAGGGCTATTTGGCAACATGCCCAAGCTAATTAGATGATACTTTTTGGTCTATAAGCCAATGCAGCTTTGAATAGCTAAATGATGCCCTCTTGTGGCTATGTTGAAGGGGTATTACTTGGGTAACACTTTATGATAAGCTTGTAATGATAGTTTATGCATTTATTGATTTATTTTAAGTATTAAACAGGAAAAGATTAAAAGATAATCAGACCTCGCTCAGCATAACAGCTGTTTTTTTTAGACACACTTAACATCTCATCCATCAACACATGAGAACAATACAAACAATCACAAAACATACAACATAAAGAGAAACAGGCTACTATCTTAGTGGCTACAGCGATAGTTGACCATCAGAATAAAAGTCTCAGTGTTGGTGTTGTTTTTAGATGTTGTTGGATCTCATTCTAGGCTTTTGTGAATACATTAAAGAAATATCTGTCGTTTGATAGAAGAGTTTAATCCCTGTGTTCATAATTTAATGTTCAAATGATAAAGTATTAGAGTGATAGAGCAAAGCAGTGATGTGTCCATCCAGAAAGTCTACTGTGGATCTTATGGGCCCTATTGTACAGTCTAGCTATTGGCTCCAAGATATCACTTGTGAGTAACCAAACAGGCAAACAGTATGACAAGGTGGACAAAATTATGGCATCTAGATATGTTTCTGAAACATACACATTTGTTCTAATTTTTCCATAAACAAATAGTTTTTACTTCAGCTTTTTACAGACATTTTGAACATGGTCACAATAAGTAAGGTGAGAGTCCAGACTGATCCCCAAATATCGATATGCAGATACAATGGAAACTTTTTGATTTGAGAAAGTGATGGGATTGGATATGGATCATTTTCGCCTAGGTGAGTACATGCATTCTGTCTGCTTAACATAAATAGTCAAATGACTATCTTGCAGCCATTAATGTAAATGCTGAAGATTTTTTTTTTTTAATATATTGTTAATTGTGTCTTTACTTGATCCAGACACAAAAAAGCACAGTATCATTAATGTACAATAAAGAATCTGAATGTTTAATTACCTGAGGGAGGTCATTAATATACATCAGGAAAAGTAAAGATCTCAAAACTCTCCCCTGTGAAACCAATATAAAACAACCTAATGCCTGTGATGTTTATTGCACTAATTTTAACAACCTGAGATCTATTGGATAAATATGATGGAAGACATATCATTGACTAAAATGAACAATCCATTTATTACAGTATTTGTTCATGTCAGTTAAAGTAATTTAATGTACATACAGTCATAATTCAAACTAATAAGAGGTTAGGTTAATTTAATATATCACACACAATGCAATATATCTTTTTAATTAGGTTGAACCAAATATTTAGATTATTTTTGCCCACACATTTCTACACTTAGAGTCAGAGATTACTAAAATGTGAACAGAATAATGATTATATTTTCCCACAGATGTCAAAATATATCTTAAATTATAACCTAGTGAGAAAAAAAATGTTTGCGTTTGAACCTGGACAGATGAAAGTGACAAAAGTGTTGTCCCTGAACAGTATTGCGGCGATGACGCTGTTCTGTACAGGAAGCTTTCTTAAGAGACTTGTAATGGCCAGAAAGCCATAACATGTTGTGCGTCTATTAGCAGAGATGAGAGAGAGAGATCTCAGTGCATTTGTACTGTGGACACACAACTCTTTTGATCAATGTTGGGGAAAGTTACTTTTAAAAGTAATGCATTATAATATTGAGGTCATCCCCCACAAAAGTAACTAGTTGTGTTACTTAGTTACTTTTTATGGTATGTAATGTATTATGTTACTTTTGAGTTATTTTTGCATTACTTTTTCTGACCTGGTTGAGGTTTAATCACTTTCAGAACTTTTTTTTTTTTTTTGTAATTCACCAGCACAAAATATTTTTCATATGTTATATCTTGGTTGCTTTTTGGCCCAAGTCAGAAGAGTCTCTTTGATTTGGTTCGTTCTTCAGAATTATTTGTTCATGACTCTTGACATCAATTTACCCATGCCAAGCTAATGTTCTAAAGTTCAGCCTTTGTAAGGTCAAACGTGGGCTAACCAGCCTAGGTATTTAACCACTAAGCCACACCACCTCATGATGCTCAGTTCATTCTGTGGGTTGATGCACTCTCTGGAATAGATCTGCAACGTTTGTGCGAGTAAAGAAATCTATTTAGACCATCACACTTTCAGTCCATGTAAAAGTAAGGTAATTTTTTTTTTTTGATTTGCAACAGTTTTGCAGAGTTAACAACTATAGGTAATATGTGGTTTGCACAGTTTTTATCTTGGAATAATAGATAAGTTGGAAGTTTAGAAGTGGTAACACATTTTAATAGTCTTCTTTACAGATTCATTTGGCTATAACTTAAGAACTAACTTGATGTAGAGTTGTCAGAATTATTAACCTTCCTGTATTATTAGCCCCCCTGTATAATGTTTCCCCAATTTCTGTTTGACGGAAAGAAGATTCAACACATTTCTAAACATAATAGTGTTAACTGATGTGTTTTATCTTTGTCATGATGACAGTACATAACATTTCACTAGATTTTTTTCAAGATTTTAGTATTCAACTTAAAGTGCAAATCAAAGGCTTAACTACACTGAAAAAAATTTGTATTTTACAGTTTATATCTGGCAGGTGGGGGAAGAAAACTTAAAATAACAGCGGTTGAGTTACAGAAATTTACTGTAAAATGACAGAGGTTAAATGACAGAAATTTACCGTAATATGACAGAGGTGGAATTACAGAAATTTACAGTAATATGACAGAGGTGGAATTACAGAAATCTTATGTAAAATAATAGCCATTGAATTATAGAAATTAACTTTAAATTGACAGAGGTTAAATGACAGAAATTTACCTTAAATGACAGAGGTTGAATTACAGAAATTTACCTTAAATGACAGAGGTTGAATTACAGAAATTTAACATAAAATGTCAGAGGTTAAATTACAGAAATTTACTGTAATATGACCAAGGTTGAATTACAGAAATTTACTGTAAAATAATGGCAATTGAATTACAGAAATTTACCTTAAATGACAGAGGTTGAATTATAGAAATTTACTGTAAAATGACAGAGGTTGAATTACAGAACTTTACAAGAAATTTAAATTGAAGGAAACTTCTGTAATTTAATTACTGTTATTTTACGGTAAATTTCTATAATTTAACAGCCGTTATTTTAAGGGTTTTTTTCGGCACCCCAGCTGTCAACAAATTTTTTTTAAGTTTTAATTTAATTGGGCAAGTTATTGCAATTAAGCAAGTCATTGTTTACCAGTGGTGTGTTCTGTAGACAAACTAAAACATATATATTTTAAGGGGGTTAATAATATTGACCTAAAAGCTGCTTTTATTCTAGCTGAAATAAAACAAATAAAACTTTCTCCAGAAGAAAGAATATAAGATATACTGTGAAAAAATGTCTTTAAATATAACTTTGGCTAATAATTTTGGCTTCAATTGTACATCTCAACAAGCAGGGATTAGATTATTAGTAGACTAGTCTCTAGGCTGTGATAAGCGTGTTCTCATTGTTTTAGCGTGTTGTGTTTTTTTCTCGGTGTCCTGAATGTTTTCAAAGTGTGGGTTGCTGTGTGGTTAGTGTGTTGCTATGTTGTTGCTAAGGTGTTGTGAGTTTTTAATTTACTGTATTGCTGTTGTTTACATGGGGTGTCTGTCTCAATCAGCTAATTCCATGAATTAATAAGATATATCCACATATTTAGACACAGGTTAGGACATAAGCTTGGTTCACTGATGATACTTTTTATGTCTATAAGCCAATACAGGTTTGAGTAGTTAATTGATGCCCTCTTGTGGCTATAATGAGGCGGAATTGGGGGTATAACTTGGGTAACACTTTACAATAAACTTGTATTAGTTAATGCATTTACTAAAATGAACAAACAATGAACTAAATCTCATTCATTCATTTTCCTTCGGCTTAGTCTCTATTACAGAGGTTGCCACAGTGGAATGAACCACCAACTATTCCCTCACGTTTTCCACAGCGGATGCTCTTCCAGCCACAACCCAGTACTGGGAAAAACCTATACGCTCTCGCATTCACACACAGTCATACACTACAGCCAATTCAGTTTATTCAATTCACCTATAGTGCATGTCTTTGGACTGTGGGGGAAACCAGAGCACCCGGAGGAAACCCACGCCAACTAGTCCAGCTGGGACTCAAGCCAGCAACCTTTTAGCTGTGAGACGAAAGTGCAAACAACTGAGCCACCATATAAGAGACCATAAAGTATGAAATGTTTTCTTGATCCTTATTATACAATGTCCCAACAATATGTAAAATACAGGCAGCTTAATATAGGAAAAATGAACCAAGATTTAGCTTCTGTACCACTGAAATTGAAATGTTGATGATGTCGTACTCATGTCCGTCAGTATAATTGACCACACAAAACGCACTTCTGTTTGCACAAACATTGTTATTTTCAGTTAAGTTGTGTTTTCTATATTGGTGTCTGCCTATATTTGCCTGGCCTGTACTTAATGACAGATGAATTTACATGAAAAAAACATTTGACTGGACATATGGTCTTTGATGTCAACAACAAAAGCTGTGGGAAACCTTTCCTCCTCCGTTTTAGAAGCCTATTTATTTTGCTAGATGGATATTATTATTTTCATTAGCTATTTTCCCTGCTCCCTTATCAGAAAAAGCAACATTTTCTGACAATGATGAGCACTATTAACTCCAAATAACCAGCAGAATAGGGTTGCTTTTGCCTTAACCGGAGGCTGCAGAGAGAACAGGAGGGGTCCGTGTTGACGTCTTAAACTTGAACACGGTTTCTGATAATTTAGGCTTGCAGATAATAGACGATTCATCTACAGACAGCTGTATTCATTGTCCTTTCAGTATATTAATTGCACACCGAGCCAATGACGGACTGACGAATGATGAATTGGACTTCATGATGAATGCCTAATCGATTCTGCCTAGCTGGAGTGTTTTGTTTAACTACTCAAAGACCTCAATAGAAGTCTATAATGAAGTACAGGGAAATGAAAAGGTGAAAAAAAGGCTTAGTTACAAAACTAATGGCAGAATCGAAACACCTCCATTGTGAGCTAGAAAATATTTTTGGATATATATATATATGCATATATATATATATATATATATATATATATATATATATATATATATATATATATATATATATATATATATATATATATATATATGTTTTATATTTTATTTTAATATTAATATATATATTAATATATATATTTTTATTCAGTCTTTCTCAACTGAAACAGTAAAAAGACAGGACAGAGCATGTAGTAGCTTTTTAAAAACAGCCAATATTGTTTTGTTTTATCACGGATTTGCTAGTGAGTGTGGATGAGCTCAAGCGCAACAAATGAAAGGCAATCTAGAAGCATCTTGAAGGGGGCGGGGCATGTGAGAGAGAGCATTTGATTGGTTAGAAGATTTAATTATGAAACTGAAGAACGAAGTGATGTCAATAAAATCATTGATCCATTTAGGCGGCAGTGACAGACTGCAAGCTTTTTGTCACTGTTATGGTGCTTGTATCCTAGCTTGTAGCTTGTATCCTTAAGACCACACTCAAAAATGACATTAACTGTTTGTTCAAACTACTTATATAAAAGCAGCTTAAACAAAAAATTGTTGAATCGAGAAAATATACCAGCTATAAATATTTTTTTACCATCTACAAAATATACAACACAGACTATATTGCAAATTTATCAAATAGGCCTTTATGACAGAGGTTTGTGATACAACAATTTACAGTAGCGCAATGATTAAATCCTTATTTTCCATGAAGCCATCCACCTGGACAGATGTGCAAGACTGGCTCGAACAAAAATATACACTTCATGTATTTTTCTTTGAAAAATTATCTTTTTGAAAGAATTTTGTTTGGCATAACTTATACCTTAATTTTAATGCATGTTTTGTTGGTCACCCCAGCTGCCAGAAAAAAAGTAAAATAACGATTTTTTTTTTACAGTGTATATTAATTGCTTTTCATTGTTAATGACAAAAAACTCCATTGCGCCTATCCATTTCAGCTATTCACAGCACTGAAAGCATTCCCAGATTACTTCGGAAGAACGATCTCGGTCAGAAGGATGATATAACTCATGGTATATTGTGAGATGATGATAGCGTGATTTTTAAAATCAGAGTATGCATTTTTTTGGCAGTCAGTCAAGATAAAATCGCTTAAAACATCTTCATATTTTAGAGAAAGTAGTCAAAGTTTGCAAAACCAACTACTGATCCTATCCACAAACGTTGACCAACCCATAGTCTAACATCCTCTACTTTTTGCTTACCTGACTTGTGGATTAACGGCAGTACTCGCGAACATAACCAAGAACCACACGTATCAGGGTTTTATGCGTCCCCAAATGCAATGTCAAGAGAGTGACTCCAACAGATAACGTAAGCTGCACACACTTGATTATGTAATGTGTGAAGTTGTGGATGCGTGTCAGCGCAAGGATGATTACAGAGTAATCAAAAATTCTGTGTATATTTTTGACCTGGAATAGCCTTCTGTAAAATGTTTGTGTTCATCCTTGCAAACCTCCTTTCAAATTAATTGCACTTTCATTGAAACCAAATCTAAGTTTGGAATCGGTACCAGCAAGTACACATATTAAAATACTCATACTCGTATCGGTTTGTATAAAAGTGGTATCGTTTCATACCTTCTTATACTAACTTCTAAAAAAACATTATATTAAATTTCACTGGACTTTTAAATATGTAACACTGCAAGCATGTACACTTGACCTGCTGTGACAGTAGCAAAATAGGGTGTGTGTTTGTGGTAGTGAGTGCTTTCGTGAGGCATGATGCTCAAATTCGCCCCGTAGTGGAAACCACATGCAGCAACTGCACAAACCCCAAAGGCTGAAGGTGCAGGTCACGCTCTTCAGTCAGAGTAGCTCTCCGTCAGGACCAACTCAGATCTGTGGCTGACTGACTGACTGAGAGATGCCTCTGCTGCTGCTCTGTGTGCTTTTCCAGGCTTTGCCTTTGTCTCAAGGTAAAAAAAAAAGGTTCTGATCTTTGCTTTGTTTTGGCAGAAGGAGTCTTTTATCTAGAGAGCTTAAGTTTAAGTGTGATTTATAAAGTATTTATTATTATTTTTAAAGTATAAAGGACCTAACGGTTACTCTATCAAGTCAGTGATGACACTTGAGCAGAAAGGTTGTGCCACTCTCAAACACTATTGCACAATCCAGCTAACCTATCACTATCATAGATGGAAAATCAAATGTGCACTTTCTACAATAGACTAGATGTGTAAGACACGCTTTGTGGTTAAACAAAGCTCAGTTTAACTAATGCTGCACAATGCAATCTGAATGCATTTTTTTAAGCGACAAAAGAAAGTACATCAACGCCTCGGCTCATTACAACACAATCATTGATTCGTTTATGCACTTCAATGTACTCTGCTACAACATAAATGAGCTGAACCTCACAGGAGATTAAATGAAAAAGCAAGACTTCAATTGTAAGTCAAATGCACTTGCTGGCTTAAAATATATGTGTATTTTGTATAATTTTCCTCATAGTCCGTTGAAGACTATATATGGAGTTCATTTAGATTGTGTAGAACAAGCTACAAATATTATAAGCAGCCATTTCCGAGCCCTGTTTCAATAATAGATTAGGAAATATGTTATTATTTTCTCCAGGTTTGTTCTATAAAGAGTGCAAGGCACAGAGGATCCGGACGGAAATAGAGTGTACAGATTGTATCTATATAAAATTGCTGTTATTCTGAGTAAAAGTTTGCTGATATTCCCAGTGTTCTATAAATAAAATAGTCAAATTTGTTAGTTAATAATAAAGCTTGTGCAATTTTATGTAAGTACTTTTTCCATTTATACTTGTTTGACTGGTGTTATGCTTTAATGTATAGTTCACCGTGAAGCGAAGATTTTCTCATCATTTACTCAAACTCAAGTGGTTCTAAACTGTTATGAATTTATTTCTTCTGTTGAACACAAAACAAGTTTTTTTTTTGAAGAATGTTGGGAAAAAAGCAGCCATCGTAGGAACAAAAAACACTATGGAAGTCAGTGAATGCATTTTCATTCTTCGGTATATCTCTCTTTGTGTCCAACAGAAAAAAGAATCTCAAACATGTTTGGAACAAGCAAGTAAATGATAACGGATTTTTTATTTTTTGGTATGAACTATCCATTAAAATAATATGTAGCTATTTTTTAAAATGACTCTTACTTCATTCTTTGAAAGTAATTACAGACATCATGCCATTCTGTGAGGTATAAAATATTTTTGGATACTCTAATAACGTGTGTGAGAACATACTGGTTAGTCACAAATGCAATAATTACTTTACTGAATAAATTTGACATTTTTGATTCCACATTAATGACCACAATAAATGTCGGCCTAGGCTTTGCAATGTTTGACAGATGAAGAAACTCATTTAGAGGACCATGCTGTGTTGAAATACATGACCCGAAGCTATTTTATCAACTTGTGTTAACACAACACATTTTAAAGAAGTCGTATAGTTATAAATAACTACTGAAAATTAGATATTTTATATTATGAGGTAACTTACATATTTCATCTTACAGCCTCGCTCATATTGTGAATGCAATCGAAATGGCTACTGCATACATTTCAAACAGCAGGTTATTCTGACTTGTATTGTGTTGTGTACTTTAAATGTAGTAAACGTGACAGCCTTGCAATACTAATCAAGCATCAAGCATTATGCATAAGTTTTTTATGCACCTTGTTCTACATTGCAGTTGTCTTTGATCATTATTCTTCATGCACATTGTTCAAATGAACAGAGGGTCTAACACAGGGGTGCCCAAACTTTTTTTATAAACGGCCAAAAAACAAACTTGATTAAGCGATGTGGGCTGAATTTAAATATACCAAACCGTATTAGGTTAAATTTGCCATGGGTAATTTCCTCATTTGTTTGCTAATATTTAAAAATAACTAGAAAATGTTGCTTTAAAGCATTAATTAATGGCGCAGTGTCATTTTTAACATTTTATAATGAACTTATTATAGTAAAAACATAAACAATCCCATTTATACAATACAATCAAGTTTAATGATGAATGCACTAGTCGAACTCCTCCTGCCTTTGCTTTGATTTGCTCACCGATGTCTAGGGCCAGACTGAATCTGCGGACATTTTTTTGCTATTTCTGCACAGATTTTGAAAACAATATGCTTTATTTTTGTGGAATGATTTTGTGAATATCGAAAGGAAAAACTTAACATATGAAATAAAAAAATATATATTATTTTTTAAAAACTTTTATCTAATTTTTACAATGCAAATCCACTTATTTGGTAAAAAAGCAGGTCTCTCATATATATATCTACTAAAAGACAGAAAGTATTACTTTACAAACTGTGTTGTAAATAAATCATGCGGACATTTTTATAGTTAATAATATTAATGACATTAATTTAACACTGAATAGATATCCATTTACACAATTAAATAAATAGACTTCCATGTGGGCTACCGATGTACTGCATCTGTCAACTGACCGTATTTACAATTTAAAAGTCTGATTCATTTACAACATTTCCAAGTTTCATTTTAGTTGGCTTTTTGTAGCTCTTCAATTAAACAAAGAAACAAAAGGTTATGTTAAATTTAAAATGACGATCTCTGTCAAAGGCAGGGCAACTCCGTATCCTTCTCCCTTTCTTTTCAGATAAGATGGCGGGCCAAAACAAAGCTTACCAGGGGACAACTTTGATCTATATGGGCACTTCTTTGGGCACCTAAAACTAACCGCTAACTGCAAATTGTTGACTGGAGAAATATTTTTTTTACCATCCACAAACAAATATGTGCATTATTGCATAAAATATAATAGTATAAATTATTTGTGTTTTATTAAATATTATTACTATTAATATTTACTTACTTAACAGTGGTTGAATTAAAAAAGTAATACTTAAATACTTGCTTTTTATTTGCTTTTGTTCATGACATACAATCGAAAAGCAACATAGGGAAAACAAATTATATCGCAGGATTTTCATAACAGTCATTTATATAGCTCATTTAGATTTTTTACATGCTATTATTAACAAAGCGCAATGTTTTAAAAGCATTTCAGTAGATCTTATGTTATATTTTCTCCACTTTTATGTATTAATGAATTTATGCCACAGAGAGAAAAACAAGACAATTTTGCAAGATGTATTTTGATGAATGCCGCAGTGAAACTTTTCTTTTGAAATGCTTTTTGTTAACAGCAGATTCCCTCAGATGTTGTGTTTCCAAAAAGCACACTTGTATGACTCAAACTGCAGAGACCGAACACTGGAAACTCAGATATTGTGTGTAAAGATTACAGTGTCACATATTAAAGTACACTCAAAAAATGACGTTTACTGTTTGTTCAAACTACTTATTTAAAATTAGTTGAAACAACACAACTCAAGGTGTTTTTTGTGACAACTTAGTTTTTTAATGTTCAATCCACTTAAATCTGTAAAACTTAATAAACTAACTTAATTCCTTCATGTTGTGCCAACACTAATCAATTGTGTGGAAACCGACATTTTTTATCAGTGTACATATAGCAAACAATGTTGGGTTCCACACATTCGATTTATGTTGGGACAACATGAAGGAATTAAATTATTTTTAAGTCTATAACTGTATTATCTATAATGTAAATGACGATACAGTCATATACACGGCTGCATCTACACCTAATCTGGCCCTTTCTCATCTACAGATCGCTTTTTTAATGTTTTTCAACATAAAATTAGTTTAATTAATTAGTTAAAATTAGTTTTAAATGCCAATAAAACAAAACTTATGCTATTTTCAAATTCAAAACAAACCAAGCAAAAACTAGGTCCTATTACTACTACTACTCATGGTGCAAAGATTAAATTAGTGTCCCAGTATAAATATCTTGAAATTTTAATTGATGATACATTTTCTTAGTACTCACATTCAGCAATTGGTGAAAAATATTAAAAGTGATTTTAGGCTTCTATTCTAGAATTAGGAACTGCCTTTATTTTGATGCTAAAAATAAGCTGTTTAAATCAACATTCATGTCGACATTGGACTACGGTGAAGTTATCTGTATGCATGCTTCATCTCAAAGTCTGAATGCATTGGATACTGTTTACCATGGTGCACTAAGATTTATAACTAATTTTAAATCCCTAACTCATCATTGTGTGCTGTATACTAGGTTGGTCTGCTTTGTCCATTCATAGGTTCAAGCATTGGCATATCCTTGTTTACAAACCTATACAAGGTTTACTCCCATCATATTTACAGAATTACATTTGTAAAAAGGCTGTTCTTAACTATGATCTTCGGTCACAGGATATTTATTTACTGTCTGTCCCTAAAGTGCGGACTGAGATGGGAAAAAAGGCTTTTAAGTACGCAGTACATTTTGCTTGGAATAATCTGCAAACAGACTGTGAAAAAGACTTGATTTCACTACATGCTTTTAAAAAGACTATAGAAGATTTAGAAGTTTTGTAGATGTTTTGAATAGTTTGTCAGTGTGATTCATGTTAACTGTAAATTGATTTTTGTTTGTTGTCTGTGAGACCCATGTGGCATATATACTGCCTAATCCTGGCCAGGAAGCTCTTGTAAAGAGATTTTTAATCTCAATGTGTCTTTCCTGGTAAAATAAAGGTTATTATAATAATAGTAATAGTAATAATAATAATAATAATAATAATAATAATAATAATAATGATAATAATAATAATAATGATGATGATAATAATAATAATAATAATAATAATAATAATAATAATAATAATAATAATAATAATAATAATAATAATAATAATAATAATAATAATAACTGGGACAAAGATTTAGCATTTTAAAAACCACACTTAGCCATTGTGTTCTCATGCATTGTTATAGCTTGTACAAAAGCTACTGGCCAACTGGCAAGTCATACTCACTGCTGTTTTACTCGGTTTTGGCCAATGTTAATTTTAACCCGGCTTACAGCAGATGGAAAGACTTTGTTCTAGTTTTTACACTTTAAAGCAAAGCGACAGTTTTGCACTATAAGTCAAACTTTTAATGTTCATCTTTTTATCTTCAGGGCTGAGTGTAACAGATGACCATCCTTCAATAAAGGTGTCAGAGCATGACAATCATACGGACCAACAGAGTAAGTAAAATGATTACTGCTACTCTAAAAAAACAGAACGATGATTTTCATTGAAAGCATCATGTCAAGATCTGTGTTATCATCAGTGGGTACAGTCAGCAGCAATCTCACTATGATCAGAAAACTCAAAAGAGGCCACAAATCAAGCAGCTAATCAAGACGCTGAACAATATGCATGAGCACAGTAGTTTATGTAGGCCTGCTGAGACCAACCTGCTATCATCAGCCAGAGAAAAGAGATCAACAAGACCACCGCAAGAGAGCTAAAGCAATCTGCCACCCCAGAGACAACAGCCTTGTTTTATTTCACGCTGGAATTAATTTTGAAATCATTAAGCCCTGGTAGATGTGATCATTCAGAAAGTGATAATGACATCGTAAATGCACAGAAAAGCCCATGCTGTCCGTTGCGTGTTTCTTGTCTCTCGGCTGTGGCCAACAATTAAACACAACATCATCTGAACAATCTATTGAGCTGAAAGCCTCTTGATAATGTGACATTGAATAATTGTTCATTTATTTTAAGTAGCAAAATTGATTTTGACTAATAGTCAACACAATTTTCGACCTTTTCTGCAGCTTCGTGCAGAAGAAAAGGGAATAATGTTAGTCTGAGTATTGCCGTTCATTCTTCAAGATTGCAAGCGTTCGTTTTTTTAAGCTGCTTTTATATACAGTTTTAATTACAAATCATCATTTACTTCCATACTAAACAAATTGTTTTACCTTTAAGCTCCTATTGATTTTTCTATCACCTATTTTGGGAGGTATAATTAATATTTAGCTTTAATAAATGATATATTTACTCAAGTTTGATGTTATACTTTTTAAAACGATACTTTTGCTTTCATTTATACTTTAAATTGCTTAAATTATGCTGAAAAAAGGAAATATATTTGTGCTTTCACTGAGATTTACTTAAGTATTGTACTTGGCTTGTAGTTGAATTTTCTCTTGACTGAGTAGCCTATTATGTAGTTTTACTACTGTATAACAACCTTAAATGTTCATTTACAATTTAACAAGTCGTCCTTGGTGTATTTAATGTTTAATGTTAATAAATGGCAGTGTTCAAAGCAGTAATCTGTATCTACAAATTCAGAGTTGTTAACAAGGTTGTTAAATATTAAATATGACCTCTAATATTTAATATGACCTTGTGAAGTCTCTTACAAAAAGTATATTTACTCAAGTTTGATGTTATTCTTCTTAAAAAGATACTTTTGCTTTCATTTATACTTCAGATTGCTTGACTTTCGCTAAAAGAAATGTAAATATATTTGTGCTTTCACTGAGATATATTTAAGTATCTTACTTGGCTTATAGTTGAGTTTTCTCTTGGTTGAGTAGCCGATTACATACTTACTACTGTATAACAACCTTACATGTTCGTTTACATTTTAACAAGTCATCCTTTTATTATTCAAAACTAGTTTATTGAGTATTCGTTAACGTATACTTTTATTGCCAGTGCTTTGACTAGTAAAAGTAAAAGTTTAGTATTTACACTACCAGTCAAAAGTTTGTGGTTAGTAGGAGTTTTAAATGTCTTAAAATAAGCTTCTCCTGCTCACCAAGACTGCATTTGTTTAATTAAAAATACAGTACATATTGTAAATTATATTGCACTATAAAATAACTGATCAAAAGTAGATTATCATTTAATTTAATTATTTATTCCAGTGATTTTAATAAATATTTTTCAGCTTCGTTAGTCTTCAGTCACATGATCAGAAATCATAACAATTTAACCTTTTTTACATTTATTAAATGCCGCCTTGATGAACAGAATAATAAAAAGGTTTTTTTTAAATAAAATAAAAAAACATGGAACAAAAACTGACCCCAAACTTTTGAGCGGTAGTGTATATTTTTAGAATATTTATATCTAAAAGTACACTGATACATTCTTAGCAAGCAAAGTTCATGTATTTTTGCATAACTTAAATATATTTAATAAAAATAACTTGAAGTTTAGTTATTTTTAAGGGATTAATGTACAACATTTTTGTAGGAGATTAAGCATTCCTTTGTCACCATCCTTTTGTTGATCTTTTTATTTTTATTTTGTTCAAACGTTTCAGCTTCAAGCCCTATTTTGAACACTATTTCTTAAAAGTGATTGATGTTCATTTTACTCCACCACCTAAACATTTTGGGAGACACTTTAGAATAATAGTCCATTAATTAATGTTAGTATGAATAATCTAGTAAAGCGTTTAATAATCATAGTTCAACATTAACTAATACATTATTCAAATCAAAAGATGTACTTGTTAACATTACTTAATGCACCGCCAGTTTATCCTTTAAGGTGCACTCCTCACACCTTGGATTGAATAATATACTGATACAATTCTAATAAACAGTAATAACCAATTAAAATAATAATGATAACTTATGAATAAAAGGTCAACTAGGCGGTTATGATGAACAAACATTAACTAACGTTATTTAAGTTAAATAAAATTAAATAACATTAACAAAGATCAATAAATACTGTATTAAATGTATAATTGTTCATGTTTGCAAATACATCAACTAACATTAACAAATGTACCCTTATTTAAAAACTTTAACAAATGAAATGTTTAATGCTTGGCAAAGGTGAATGTATTTTATTTAAAATGCAATAAAAGAGTTTATAATATTATAATGTGTAATACTATGGAACTGGGAAACACTTTATTTTGATGGTCCATTTGTGTATTAGCGCTTAATAGCTGTTGATATGCTCCTGCAACAGACATTTAACTGACTATAAGATACTTTGCAACTACATGTCAACTTACACTAACCCTAACCCAAATAATTTAAATAGCTGTTATTTGATTGCATACTTATTACTGTAGTAGTAAATTATTCCAGTATTCAGTGTAACTTAATAATTTCTCATCAATAGTAATTTGCAGATTTGTTTTGGCTAAAAAAAACAACATTATTTTCAATTGATTAAAAAAAAGTTCAAAAGAATAACATTGATTTTGAAATATGTAACAATTTCACTGTCACTCATGATCAATATTTTAATGCATCCTTCTATCATAAAAGTATTTATTAAAAACCTTTTACTGACCCCAAACTCTTCACCACCATCTAACAGTAAAACATCAGACCTTTGACCTCTGACCCCTATTCATAAGTCGAGACCTTCAGAATGAGTCAAAATTCCACGGGCGATACACACAGACACAATCTGCATCCTGTACTCACAAATCAGGAGAGCTTCATGAGCTCAAACCACACTCTGCGGAGGCAATGTCATAAACTTTCTAAAAAAAAAAGAAAGTTCTTTCCCCGGTGTCCTCCATGCTTCAATATGACATTTCCACAGGAAGTGACTCACGGGATGTGGCTGTGTTGCAGTGTACTGCTACAACGTTTTGCAACACAAAACAATGCCCCACGGTTTAGATATTCACCTGTTTGGGTCTAAATAAAAGTCTCTTGTGTGCACACTAGAAATAAAACACAGAGAACAGATAAGATCAATGCCAGGATGCGATGCTGGAAAACTTTATGACTCAACCCAGAGTACTGTCAAGTTTAAAAATAAAAGTCATGTGAATCTTAGGAACGGTTAAGGTAGACGATTCAGGTTTTATGTCTTGCATTGTGCTTAATTAAATGAATAGTTCACCCACATATTACAATTTGGTCATCATTCACTCACCTCTGACTTGTTTCAAAGCAGTTTGAGTGTTTATGTTCTAATAAACACAAAAGAAGATATTTTGAAGAATGTTGAAAACCTGTAACCATTGACATGCATAGTAGAAAACAAACAAACAATGGAAATCGATGGTTACAGGTTACCAGCTTTCTTCCAAGTATCTTCTTTTGTGTTCAACAGAAAAAACAAACAAACAAACTCAGGTTAGAAACTAAAAGATGTATGACAATTTTATTTTTTGGGTGAACTATGCCTTTAAGAACAGGTCAGTTCAATTGAGTACTTAATCGAATGATTTAATTACAATTGGTCAAAAGGCAATACACTGTGCAGTAAATTTACCCTTGATAATATCATACACTAGACTTTGAAATAATGCAAATGAGACTGTGCAATATACTTTTTTGCTTCCGACTCCTTATTCATACATTAGATTATACACAGTATCATTTAATACATATTACCACACTATATGAAATAGAAGTACTAAAGCTGTCACTTGGGTAGTACCCTTTTAAAAGGTACATTTTAGGTACTAATGTGTACCTTAAAGATACCAAAAAGGATCCGTAAGGCACTGATATGTACCCTTTAAGTGCTGAAGTGTAAAAGTACAGTCCCAGCTTTTGTGCATTTTTCGATCTCTGTGAGTCTATAGCAATGAAAAAATGATACTTTATAAAATATATTTGGTCATGCTGTAGTGTTAGTTGTTTACATATACTGACCTGTAATACATATCGCCCCTGTGAAATCTGTTTTTTTTTTTATGCTGTTTGTTGTGTTGTTGTTTGTTTGTGTATTCTGCTACTGTGACTTTAATTTGCAATAAGGAGTTGCATTTTAAAGGGATAGTTCTCCCAAAAATGAAATGTGCTTGTTATTTACTCACCCTCAAGTTTTTTTTTCTAAGGGCGTACTCACACTATGTACAGTTGCCTTAAACCGGGCCATATCATCTTCCCTAAAGGCCCACACTCACATTACATTAGGGCCTGGGCACGCTTACATCATCGATGATGCCCTGTTCAGTAAGCGCTTTCACTGAGCACAGTGGAGATTTCTTTATATCGTAATATTATTTTAGGATGCACTGACACACAGTCAAATATTTCGCAGAACAGATCAACCACTTTTGACGCTCATAAACAATCATAAAGTCCTCGTGCTGCAGGAGGTTTGCTGAAGGTGCAGCTGTCGTGCAGTGAGGGATTTGCGTCTTTAATAATCTATGACAGTTTGGGTTCATTGAACAGTAAGAATGAATAATAAATCCATATGAAACAGTCCCGTAAAAGTCCATTCTTGTCTTCAGTTTCGGGCTCGGGCGCATTTTGCACTCACTCTACAAGCATACCGCGTCAAAGCCCAAGTGAACCGCGCTCTGGCACACCTCTTCCAACCGGGCCAGGGTCGGCAAAGTGAAGCGTGCCTGAGCCCGATTTAGAGCACTCAAACGATCCGGGAAACAGGCCTGGGCACGGTTCGGATAGCATAATGCGAGGGCGCCCTAAACCCTTATGTCCTGTTGGGTATGTTTTCAACCACTTTGGGTGATTTTGAGTCTTCATTTGGCCATAACTTGTTCTGTATTTTAGCTAGCAGAATGTTTTTTGGTGACAAATCTTATTTTAAAACATTATTTGAGAAAATGCTTTGAAATTTTTAAAGAACTCAATGATACAGTCTGGGCAAATGTACTACCCATTTGTTATGTTCAGGATAAAAACATCCACCAAATTAAACTGCTGTAAAAATGCACCAGATATTTTTTTTCAAACTTTTTTTTGTATAAATCTGTTAATCAACTTCAGTTCTGATCAAAAGTACTAAAATGCGTAACTAATTACAGGATTTACAGAAATTAATACTTTAATGCAAATAAAGTGTGCGTATGTGTCTGTAATTTTTAAAAACATTTAGTAGTTTTGATCAGTACTGAGGTTGATTATTTAAAAAAAAATTATCTGATGTATTTTTACAGCAGTTTAATTCAGTGGATGTTTTTTACCCTGGACATAACAAAGTAAATTTGAACAGTGCATAAGGGTTAAACCTTAATGAGTTTCTCACTTCTGTTGAACAAAAGAGATGATATTTGGAAGAAAGTTGAAAATCTGTAACCAGTGACATCCATGTTTCTAAAGGGTGTCAATAGTTTTCCGTCTTTAGAGTTTAACAAAAGAAGGAACTCGGGTTAGAAACAAGTAAAAGTGACACAATTGTGGTAACACTTTATTCTGATGGGCCATTTGAGTATTAGTAGACTGTCCGCTTAATATCTGCTGATACTGCTCCTTCAACAGACATTTAACTGACAAAAGAAACTTTGCAAGTACATGTCAACTTACACTAAACCTAACGCCAACCAAACAGTCTACTTATAATCTAATGAGAATTAGTTGGCATGTAAATGCAATGTAACTAAATTCAACAAATGAACCATCAAAATAAAGTGACTAAAATTTTATTTTTTGTTTGTGTTAACTATCCCTTTACATTTTATCAACAATGACAATTCTGATCCTTTAATGAAATCACTTAACGACATTTTTGTTTTCTTTCTAAACTAGTTGATCTCTCCACACTAAGCCTCTCTGATGGCTGCTTTGGCACGATCAGGGCTTTTCACCAGAACACTACAATCGACGTGACCCTCAATCTTCTGGATGCTCAGGAAAAGAGCAAGCTTGCACTTCAAATCTGTGAAAATTTAGGTTGTGGCCACGTTTCTGAGCACAGCACGACTGCAGCGGTGCACAATGGCGGTTGTGTTGCAAACTGCATCCTGAGAGACTCAAAGCTGCACAACTGCACTACAGCCGCAAAAGGCGACTGCATGAATGCCACTGAAGTAACCTGTGGTGAGTCATCTGACATCTGAGATTGTGTGATAATTGCTCTATTTTTTGTCTAAAAAAGTTATTGTGATCTGATTGGCCCTTAGAGCATCATAAGGTCCAATTGGTCGGAGGACCCGATCATTGTGCTGGACGGGTGGAGCTGCTGGATTCAGGGAATTGGGGAACGGTGTGCGATGATGACTTTAATGTGACAGCTGGAAACATTGTGTGTGGCCAGCTGAATTGTGGCAGTGCAGTAAGACTGGGATTTTTTAGGGCCGGCAAAGGAGCCATCCACATCAGCAAAATGAAATGCAATGGATCAGAGAGCAACTTATGGGAGTGCAGTTCCAACAACAACACTGACAGCTTTTGTGGACACAAGAACGATGCTGGAGTTGTGTGTTCAGGTACTGCACACATGCACACTTAAGAAATGCTGAAAAAAAACCCCATAAAACTCTAAAAAACACTTTACTATAAGACTCCTTTAAGTTTTAAAAAGATAGTTCACCCAAGAATAAAATTCTGACATCATCGAAAATTGGAGTCGGAAACAAATACAGTCATTGACATTCATAGTAGGAACAAAAATACTATGGAAGTCAATGGCTTCATGTCCTCCAACTGTTTTCATTTTTACATGGTAGTTCACTCCAAAAATAAAAATTCTGTTATTATTCATTACAAACCAGATGAAACCTCTTTCTTCAGTTGAACACAAAACAAGATATTCTGAAGAATATTAAAAACAACAAAATTGAATTGACAGTAAGAACAAAAATACCCTGGAAGTTAATAGTTGCAGCTTTCCAACATCCTTTAAAATATCTTCTTTTGTGTTTAACAGAAGAAAGAAGTTTATTACGGTTTGGAATGAGTGGAGGTTGTGTAAAGGATCGAAGAACTTGTTTTTTTTTAGGTGAACTACGTCTTTAAAGTGAAAATTGCAATAGGAAAAAAGCAGTCACTGACATTCATAATAGGAACAAAAATACTATTGAAGTCAGTGACTGTTCCCTAAACACCCCACATTCTTCAGAATATCTTCCTTATCTTCCTTTGTGTTCAACAGAATAACCAGTGGAGATGAGTAAATGAAGGCACAATTGTCATTTTTGTGTGAACTATCCCTTTAAAGAACTATGATTGCCAATGAAGACCCTTGTTTTAGTGTAATATAAAGGCTGTGCTAAACGTATTACTCGCAGCAAGTTAAGTTCCTACTCATTCTGAACCAGAAGAAACTTCTTGCTTCAGTTGAACACAAAAGAAGATATTCTGAAAGATATTAAAAACAACAACATTGGATTAACATTTATAGTGAGAGCAAAATATACTATTGAAGTCAATGGGCTGCAGTTTTCTAACATTTTTCGAAATATCTTCTTTTGTGTTTAACATAAGAAATACATTTCTTCTGGTTTGGAATGAGAGGAGATTGAGTAAATGATTACATAATTTCTTTAGGTCAACTACCCCTTTAGAGTAAAAAAAACTGGAGAAAAAAGCAGCCATTGACATTTATTCATTCATTTTCTTTTCGGTTAGTCCCTTTATTAATCTGAGGTTTCCACAGCGGAATGAACCGCCAATTTATTCAGCATGCAGCCCCACTGACATTCATAGTAGAAACAAAAATACTATCAAGGTCAGTGGCTGTTTTTTCAAACTATTTTTTACTTTAAAGGGGTAGTTCACCCCAAAAATAAAAAAAATCTGTTTTTAGCATTTGTTTAACACAGCGAATGCCCTTCTAGAAGCAACCCATATCTGGGAAACACATACACTCACATTCACACACATATACAATGGAAAATTTTAGCTTACCCAATTCAAGTGTACTGCATGTCTTTGGACTTGTGGGGGAAACCGGAGCACCCCGAGGAGAACATGCAAACTCCACACAGAAATGCCAATTGACCCAGCCAAGGCTTGAACCAGCAACCTTCTTGCTGTGAGGTGACAGCACTAACTACTGCGCCACTGCATCGCCTACCTCTTCAGTTGAACACAAAACAAGATATTCTGATAAAAAAAACAACAACATTGGATTGACTTTTATAGTAAGAACAAAAGATATACTGAAGTCAATGGGCTGCAGCTTTCCAACATTCTTTTGTGTTTAACAGAAGACAGAGGTTTTTTTTTTCTGATTTGGAATGAGTGGAGGTTGAGTAAATTATGACATATTTTTTTATTTTTGGAGTGAACTACCCCTTTTAATGTGAAATTTACAACTGGAAAAAAGCAGTTTGACATTTAAAGTAGGAACAAAAATACTATTGCAGTCAATGGCTGTTGTTCCCTCCCAACATTCTTCAGAATCTCTTTCTTTGTGTTCAACAGAAGAAAGAATCTAAAACAGGTTTGGAACACGTGGAAGATGAGTAAATGAAGACAGAATTGTCATTTTTGGGTGAACTATCATTGCCAATGTAGAGCCTTTCTTTTTTAAAAGTGTAATATAAGGGTGTGCTAAACGTGCAGCAAGTGAATTTCCTGTTTATTTGAGGTTGTAGATTGTGACCTGGTGGAACATTACCATAATTTATTTTAGATTTAACTTTTTAGGGTGGTGGGACACAATTTCCATGTCAGTCAGTCTGAAAATAGGATAGAAGTAGGACGGGGGCTTACAGCAGTATTTTTGAAATGTCAAAGCACACATATGCATGCTTCAGCTTGTTAGTGTCTTGTTGTAAAATCCAGTCTGATCAGTCAAGTCTTGGTTATTTGAATTGCTTTGCTGTATTCAATTGATTTAATGTCTTTTATACAGGGAGTATTGAGAGCAGCTTTACAAACAGCCCAACTGTACCAGAGCTAACAACATTGGCAGGTGATGCTTTAGCTCCTGCTTTAAAAGAGAAAATGCATGATTAAATGGGTGAAATAACATGTATGTTATGTTTTGTCAATTAAACCCTCTTCTTTTATTTTTAGCATCAACAGTAGCAATGGGAGGCAGCACTGGAGTTTCAGGAGCAGCGATCGGCTGCATCCTCTTATCCATCGCTCTGCTTATTTTTATTGTTTTAAATGTTGCCATCTGTTTACATTTCAGAAAATCAAAAAGCAAGTACTTCTTACGTTTCTAGCACTCCTCACTCACTCACATCTGCTGAAGCATTGAAATAAATAAAAATATAAAGTGGCACCAAAAATTACGCACAACTGTGGACCTTTTACGTGCATTTAAAAAAGTCTTAAAATAAATGCATTTTGTTATAATCATTTTATGTCACACTTTACATAAAGGTTTCATTAAATGTATAACTAATATGAACTAATTATAAACAACACTTGTACAGCATTTATTAATAACAGTTTTGCATTATTAACATCCAAATTCATGCTTGTTTACATTAATTAATGCACCATGAGTTAATGTGAACTAACAATAAACAACATTATTTTCATAAAATAATGCTAAAAACATGAATAAATAGAGCAATTTATTTAATGAATAGTTATTTTTTGTGTTAGTAAATACATTTACTAATACAACCTTATTGTAAAGTGTTTTTACATTATTAGTGTAATCAATCACCTAGGAAGTTTGGTGATATTATTGTTTATTTATTTTACCCTAATCACCTGTATTGTCTTGCCTATATAGATTTGTTGAATAGTTTTAGGACAACTTAAATAAAAGGTTTTGATGAATAAAATATTATTAATAAAAAGATAAATATTTATTGGTAAATAGCTGAATTAAGTTAAGATAGAAACAAAAATATATAAATTATATAATTATGTATGTTTGAATTAATACTAAAATTACTACAACAAAAACTAAAACAAATAATACAAAAATCAATTATTGAAACTATAGACACTCAAAAACATACAACCAAATAATTAAAACCATGTTTTTGTTTCTTAAAAATCATTATTAATTAAAAATCAAATAATATATTTAGAGTATAATGTATACGTATAAATACATTTAATTTTTATTTAGTTTAAAATAAAGATGAAATAAGTACATAATAAAATGACCAAAAACAGATAATACAAAAATAGTTCAGAATTTTAACAGAAACTACAATAAGCTAATTGTTAATACTAATTATTTTATTATAATAATGCTATATATATATATATATATATATATATATATATATATATATATATATATATATATATATATATATATATATATATATATATATATATATATATATACAGTTAAAATCAGAATTATTAGCCCCCCTTTGAATTTTGTTTCTAAATATTTGTTTTTAAATATTTTGTTTTTAAATATTTCACAAATTTTGTTTAACAGAGCAAAGCAATTTTTAGTTTGTCTGATATTTTTAAAAAAACATTTAAAGTCAAAATTATTAGCCCCTTTAAGCTAATTTTTTTTGATAGTCTACAGAACAAATCATCGTTATACAATAACTTGCCTAATTACCCTAACCTGCCTAGATAAGCTAATTAAGCTAGTTAAGCCTTTAAATGTCACTTTAAGCTGTATAGAAGTGTCTTGAAAAATATCTAGTCAAATATTATTTACTGTCATCATGGCAAAGATAAAATAAATCAGTTATTAGAAATTATATTATGTTTAGAAATGTGTTAAAAAACTCTTCTCTCCGTTTAACAGAAATTGGGGAAAAAATAAACAGGGGTTTATAATTCAGGAGCTTTAATAATTCTGCCTTCAAGTGTATAAAGAAATCAAACTATGTGTCATCAGAAAATAACTAATGTGAGTATTTTTAGACGTAAATAAAACTGAACTCATAGCAGTGAGGTAAAACAACTAGACATGTAGTTAATTTCATCGTTTTGTGGCCCTGAGAACAACGGAGCACAACGCTGATATTTATAAACATGCTGCATTGTTACAATCTTCAAAGAATTTAGCTTACTTCTTACCCAGTTTCTCTCTACACGCCATTTAAAGAACAGGAAATGCTTTTTTCAAAGAACACTTTGCTGAGCTATTAACTCGTTCTTTTGATATTAGCTAATGCAACAATAAAAAAGCAGCTTAGTGCTGCTTGGGGATCTTTAAGCCATTCTTTCTCATCCTTTCTGTTGACAGAATGTGTAATTCACCAACGTCACAGTAATTCACACACAAGTCTGCAGAATCAGTCCAGTGGAGAAATCTACCATACACACAATGCAGGAATCTACAACACACAGATCACCCCAGCTGCCAGAAGCCAGCAGTATGGTCTGTCATTTTTTAACATTTTTTTTTTCTGTTCCCTTTTTACCAGTTATAGTTTTCTTTTTTGTATTATGTCAGTATGTAATTTTTAAATATTTTTTTTTACATGAAAAAGCTGGGTTCCACACAATTCCTTCATGACTTCCCAACACAAATCATTCATTGTTTTTTTTACTTTTTATTTTTTTCAATTTTAAGTTAATTGAAGATAAAATTAGGTTGCCCCCTCAAGAATTGTTTCAGCTCATTTTAAATACGTAGTTTGAACAAGCAAATTTTTTTTGACCTCATCACTTAGTTTTTTTATTGTTATGAGCATAAAACATTTTACATAATTAATATTTTTAAACATTGGTGAAAATTTAATTGATTAAAATATTCTATAATTTTATTAGTAAAATAAATGAAAAATACATTTTATTTATTTATTACATTTTCAAAACTATGGGTAAAAACGGCATGCTTTAATTCAATATTATAAAAATTCACTGTGATAAAATGGCAAACAGTATGTAATCACTAACTTTTTGTTCATTTTCATAAACATGACTTTGTTTTTATTTTATTATTTATACTACAGACTGTTGAGTGCTTGATTCTGATTGGCTAATGGACATTATAAGACGTAAATCGCACAGAAAAAGTAGTTCCAGGCAGGTTTTGACCGCATTACAGTTCTTGATTCACAACGGTGAACTATTTATTTTTACAAATTATTTTAAGTAAAAATCCAACAAAACAAAAAGCTTTGGATGAGCTGCATAAGAAACTAGTACTAGCTGTTTGAGGACAAATCCCTGTCAAATGCCTTGAAATGCAACAAATAAAATACATAAAAGAATGTATTTTAGTGTGGTAACTATAGTATAAGCAGATTTATTATCACTGATCCGTTGATCAGTGATAATAGAAGTTGATCAGTGACCGTTTAATAGAACATAATGCACATGCCATTTGCATGATGTGACCATTTTACCACCTTGAGTGGCACAGCCATATAGGCAAATTATTGTATAATGACGGTTTGTTCTGTAAACAGTTAAGCAGAAAATATTGCTTAAGAAGGCTAATAATATTGACCTTAAAATGTTTTAATTATTTTTTTATTAAACTGCAAATACAAATGTTCTGTCTGCTGAAGAAAAATATTTTTAGGAAAACTGAAAAATTCATTGCTCTTTTAAACATCTTTTGGAAAATATAAAAAAAAAAATCACAGGACTAATAATTCTGACTTCAACTGTATATGACCGTGACGCAGCTTCAAAAATTCGTTTCAAACCGGAAGTACGAATTTGCTTGAAATAACGCAAAAACAACCAATTTACACTTTTTAGTGAAATATAGGTGCCCTAATAAGTGTTTTTAGCAGTGTGGGACACATATACGACTGTCAACAGCTCAAAAAATGTGTTTTGGTGTTTCGTGACCCTTTAAGAGTATGGCCTGCTGTTATATGTATTTTTACCTTTACATATCTATTTAAATTTTATAGACTATTTTTAAAACCCCAATTATTCAATTTTACAATGATTAATATTCACAGTATACCATGAATAACTTTTGTTTTGAAAATGAAACGCAATCTCTGGAGTGGTAAAATAGTTGTGTTTGTCATTCCTCAGAAAGTCTTGGCCCCAGAATGAGCTCAAACTATGGGAGTAATATCAGCCAGAGAACAAACGAACCGCTTCACAACCTCGACAGATTGTCTGATTCAGACTATGAGCCTCACAACACAGATGAACTGCAAACGCTGCACCTGAACTCACAGAGTATGCTGCATTTACCACAGCGCACTTATGCTGCACATATATAAAATCACATTACTACATTACACATTACTACATATCACATTACTATAGGTGGTTCATTCCGCTGTGGCGATCCCTGATGAATAAAGGGACTAAGCCAAAAAGAAAATGAATGAATGAATTAAAACATATATGCTTAGAAATATTATTGACCTATATGGGGGCGTTACATTTCTTTTTTTAAATGTGGGCATCATAATTGATAAATATAGGTTAAAATTATGCAGCAGAGTTGAAAATAAAATGTAAAGATAATGCCCTCACTCTCTATAATGTCCACACACACACACACACACACACACACACACACACACACACACACACACACACACACACACACACACACACACACACATTATTATTATTATTATTATTATTATTATTATTATTATTATTATCTGTTGCTCTTACAACTGGAATCAACAACAAGACTTTTGTCAGGTAGTGTATATTAGGGTTGGGTGATGTTGACCAATTTGGTATAGTATGATGTCTAATTTAAAACCTCGTGATGAACGATGACAGCGTCATCATAGGTGGCGGTAAATTAAGTATTTATGAATAGTCAATTAATTCAAACGAATAAATTTTTTGTAGCTTACTGTTTCAAATACCTGATCCCCATGGTCTTTGTTTTACCTATAACTCATATAATAGATGAAAAAAGATAAGTTACACATGAATCACCACCTGTCAATCACTTTTTCCACAGGACTCTGGCTTGAGTAGGCAGAGTGATCTGTGTCGTTATAATGGCATCAACAAACTTGGTTGGTAAAAAATATTCACAACCAACAGGAACCAACCAACAGTATCTGAGGTTTACGCTAAAACTACTAAGTACAAGTGTGAAAGCGAAAGACTGAAGCAGTGTACTGACGCTGTGACACGTTACCCGATAGATTCAAAAGACGGAAGAGTCATTGGATAGATAAGATAAATTAAATATCACATTTAACAACTATAGTGAGACGCGATCCAGTGGTACATCCTTGATAAACTGTCTGACGGACACTACTCTCTGGGGTTTTGTGCTCAAAGCACCTGCTGACTGTTAGAGCTCAGAAGCGCGCGCACGCTGCAGCGCATGACAGTGTGTGTGTGTGTGTGTGTGTGTGTGTGTGTGTGTGTGTGTGTGTGGTCACGTGATGTGCATTTTTAGCAGTATAGTGTGGAAGGATAAAATATCACATTTTATACAATATATACATATTTTCAGAAATGCTAGAATTACTAAATGTCTTGATGACAGTATAAGAATCTTTACTAGTGCTGGGCAAAAATTAATCCCAGTCAATCACAATCGCTTACAAGTTTGTTTTGACATTAGAGATATGTCTGCAATGTGTATATTTAAATACACACATACATGCACATATTTAAAAAAATGCTTATTTATATTTAGATATACGACATATTATTATATGATACACATTATATATCTATTTAAATATCTACGCAATTTTTTTATGTGTGTGTGTATTACATAGTTATGTAATAAATGCACATAGCACTCACATTAAAAGTTAAAGTCAGCCCCCCATTATAAAAAAATATGACTTTCTCCAGAAGAAAAAATATTTTCAGATGCTGTGAAAATTTACTTGCTCTGTTAAACATAATTTGGGAAATATTTTAAAATGAAAAAAAAAATCAAAGGGGGGCTAATTCTGACTTCAACTGTATATATCTTATGTCAAATAAACTTTTATTTAGATGCGATTAACCGTGAAAAATCTTTGGCAAGCACTTATTTTTACTAGTTATTTTGCAAGAGTATTCAATTTGAAGCACATTTAAACAAGTTAAAACAGGTCTTAAATAGGGTAATTAGGTTAACTAGACAATTTAAGTTAATTAGGTCATGTGTTTTGTTCTGTAGCCAATAAGAAAAAAAAGTTCCCGAAGGGGATTACAATTTTTTTATTTTTCCCAGCCAATCTAAAATAAATAAGACTTCCTCCAGAAGAAAAATATATCAGGAAACACTAGAAAAACTATTTAATATTTACCATATAATCATAATAATAATAGAAAATAGCTTACTCAGTTGTTTCTCTGTTTTAGCTCTCTGTATCACATATTCTTTATATATATATATATATATATATATATATATATATATATATATATATATATATATATATATATATATATCAGGGCCGGAGTGGGACTCCTTTTCAGCCCTGGAGTTTCAAGCCTCAGACCGGCCCACCTCAGTTCACGACTGACTACATTAAAATAAGGTCATTTCCAATTCAGTTGCTAATTACACTATCACGTCTTTTTTTGAGAAAACAGCTGCTTTAGAACTTCAAATGTTCAACAACCCTAACAGTATTATATGTCTTAACAATAAAAATGAAAACAATAAATTACTCTAACGAGGATCGAACCCGGATCCGCGGAGTCTTCTCCTAACGTGCTATCCGCTGGACCACAACAGCTGTGTAAAGAGAGGAGACACAACTAAGTTTTATCATCATTAAAATAGATAAAAAGAGAAGAGTTGCAATAAAATAATGAATAAAAAGGCTGTGGTCAAGTAAGTAAATAAATTTAAAAAGTGTGACTGCTGAGAGCAACAGATTCTGGAGCTAGGGACACCGGCCCTCGCGGCCAAAAAACGGACCGGCCCACCGGGAATTATCCCGGTCCTCCCGATTAGCCAATCCGGGCCTGATATATATATATATATATATATATATATATATATATATATATATATATATATATATATATATATATATATATATATATATATATATATATAAAAAGAGTTGAGGCTCTGCATTATAAAGTATAAAGTGTGTCTGCTGAAAAGCCTCATCTGATATGAGCATGAATTCTGCTCTGCAGGAGATATAAATGATGAAGGCAGCACATGCTCAGGAGACAGACATCTACACAACGTGGAAATCAACACCAGCACCTTCATGTCAGGTAGCACCAAACAAATCAGTCTGATTCATGAAGTAATTTACTGTTCTCTACAAGTGATTATTTTCGTCAAAATAAAATAAAACATTTCGTTTTGAAGGTGATAAACCTCCATTGACGTCTGAAGCCCCTTACATGCACAATCAAGGTACAGTGAGTGCACATGGCAGAAATTATTCAGCTTATAGTAAGGAATTCAATCTGAAATGTATTGATTTTGTTTTCTTTGCTCTGTACACAGCAGTATATGTGAATGATTCTAGCAGTACATCTTCTGGAGAGTTCTATGAAAACACAAAGACAGACACAGACAACATGCCACGTGTGTAGAAATATTTTTTGGTTAATTTGATACATTAGCTTACTCTTCATTAAATAGTTATTTTTATATTATCATTGAGTAGCTATTGCAGTTTTATTAATTATGTTTCTCATTTTTTAGTAGTGCTGGGAACAGATTAATCGTGATTATTCTTTCATTCATTTTCCTTCGGTTTAGTCCCTTTATTCATCAGAGGTCGCAACCTTCTTGTGAGGTGACAGTGCTAACCACTGAGCCATCGTGTTGTCCTAATCGTGATTGATCAAATCCAAAATAAAAGTTTTTTTGACAATAGATGTGTGTCTATTATGTGAAGTTTATTTATAAACTAATTTCGAGAGGATGACGTGCTAATGATTGCTCACAGCTGGCCCCGCATAAGCCAATTCATGATTCATCAATCAGACAATTCCTAAGTCACCAAAAATAAGCTAAGTTCCACGCCACAGTCATCTTCCTTTTGAAGAACCCCCCCTTCCACCCCTACTTCTCTTTCTTTCCTTGATAGGTGGCACGGTGTAAAGCACTGTTGCCTCACAGCAAGAACGTCACTGGTTCTAGTCCTTACCAAGCCACTAAATGTTTTTGTTCAATTTACATTTTCTGCCCGTGCACGTGTGGAATTCCCCGGGTCCCCTGGTTTCCTTCCACCCAAAAACATGCGATTAAAGTTAATTGACTAATTCAAATTGGCACCATAGACATGCTTCTAGTTAGAAGTTATCTTTTTACAGCAATTCCTAATTGTTCATAAGTAACAAACAGCAGGGGAGTCCCCGAGATCTACCTGAGCGCAAACATTTATATATTACATTACAATTATTTAAATGAGGGCGACACGGTGGGACAGTAGGTAGTGCTGTCGCTTAACAGCAAGAAGGTCGCTGGTTCGAGCCTTGGCTGGGTCAGTTGGTGTTTCTGTGTGGAGTTTGCATGTTTGTGTGGGATTCCTCCGGGTGCTCCGGTTTCCCCCACAGTCCAAAGACATGCAGTACAGGTAAATTGGGTAGGCTAAATTGTCCGTAGTGTATGAGTGTTTACCAGAGATGGGTTGCGGATGGAAGGGCATCCGCTGCTTAAAACATATGCTGGATAAATCAGCGGTTTATTCCGCTGTGTTGACCCCAGATTATTAAAGGGACTAAGTCGAAAAGAAAATGAATGAATGAATGAGATATTTAAATGTATATATAATTTGTATCAGGGCGAGGCAGTGGAGCAGTAGGTAGTGCTGTCGCCTCACAGCAAGAAGGTCGCTGGGTCGCTGGTTCGAACCTCGGCTCAGTTGGCGTTTTTGTGTGGAGTTTGCATGTTCTCCCTGCCTTCGCGTGGGTTTCCTCCGGGTGCTTCGGTTTCCCCCACAGTCCAAAGATATGCAGTACAGGTGAATTGGGTAGCTAAATTGTCCATAGTGTATGAGTGTGTGTGAATGTTTTCCAGAGATGCTGTATTCTCCCAGAGAATACTGTAAGGGCATCCGCTGCAAAAAAAACTTGCTGGATAAGTTGGCGGTTCATTCCGCTGTGGCGACCCTGGGTTAATAAAGGGACTAAGCCGACAAGAAAATGAATGAATGAATAATTTGTATCATATACGATCATTCATTAATTTTTCTTCGACTTATTCTCTAATTTATCAAGGGTCCTTACAGAGGAATGAACCGGCAACTATTCCAGCATATGTTTTACATAGCAAATTAGTTAATCCAATTCACTTATGGCATATGTCTTTGGACTATGGCGGAAACCGGAGCAGCCGGAGAAAACCCACACGAACACGGGGAGAGCATGCAAATTCCTATCACATACATTTACATTTAATATCTAAATATACATTTTTTTCAAATATATGCATGCATGAGTGTATTTATATATACATAATACTTATACACAGTACACATGTCAAACAGTTACTTTTCATGCGGTTAATCACAATAAATCTTTAGCACTACTTTTGTGTTTTTGAGTTGTTTATATTATTTGAGTTACATGGTTCTGGTTTAAGTTAACAATGTATCTCTGACTTAATTTGCTATAAAATAAAACCATTACACCAAGCATCCATTAATCACAGTTAATTTACATGATTTATTAACTAAAATCAATTAAGACTGCTCAATTTTTTGTCAACATTTTAGTTAGTAAACATAGCTTTGTTATCACAAGGATAAAATACTTACCCAATTCTTACCCAGTTTTAAAATACATAAAGAATGTAAAACTAATATAGATTAAACTCTTCTCAACCACTGGAAACATCTTAACATATCATCATGTGTGTATTTTTTATTGTGAATTTAAATAAAATACTAATATTTAATATCGACTCATCGTGAAGGTGCAGAGACATCATCACCACTGCTGTCTTATGATGACTGTCACTCACCACAACTGGAAAATAAAGGTAAAGCTCTGAAGAAACCTTGTAAATGTTACTTCTATTAGAGGTAATAAGTAAAACGTTTAAAATATATATGTATATGAGTCCTCTTTTGTCTATAGAAGTAGATGTGAATGATTCAAGCAGCACATCTTCTGGCGAATGCTATCAAAACACAGAGCCTGACGTGGACGACATTGCCAAGCCTTGTATGCAAAACTAATCATCAATTGGTTTACTTGACAAATTGAACATGTATAGGTACATCTACTAATATTTGACATTTTTCCCCTCTTGAAGCAGAGAGAACACCATCATTGCTTGAAAAGACACCATATGCCTCTCTGGCTTATGGTGACCATCAGTTACCAGGCACTCACAGTGACGGTAAAGCTCTCTGCTCCCCACACACATTCCTCTCTCAACGCTCCTCTATCCTAGCCAATAAAAAGCTTAAAAAACCCTAAAACCACAAAACTCAACCAGGTGTTGTTGTCATATCAACAGGTCTGTAAGCTCAAACAAATACTCTAGAATACACGAGACTTGTCACTCAAGTAGTATTAAATGGGGAAAAGTGTAACCGTCAATATAGCGAACAAAGCCTCGCCTATTAGTACAAGAGCTAATCATTGACTGCTATAGGCAGACGTTTCTCCGGGGGAAAAGCTCAGACTAGATGTGTGCTTTTACTACACTTTATGTGTAGTCAACAAACACACTGGAATCTCAGCGAGTACTTGCTTCACAGGCATAAGAAATGTATCCAAATAAAGCTTGAAATCTGTGCTTTTAACTGAACCAACTACAACTCAAAACAAAAGTTTTCTGGTTTTGTAATCTGTATGAAGCGAAGGCAAGGTACAGTCCGTCCTGTCAAATGCTCATCACATGACAGCAGCTACTAATCAAACACCCACAAACTTGTATACAAAGAGTTGCTGTCATTTCTGGTGGAGATTCGCCATCAAGACCAAGTTGTGAATTACTACAGAAGACCAGCGCGATCAGAAGATCATTATCCAGAGCACAGGTGTCAATTCCAGTTCCTGGAGGGCTGCAGCTCTGCACAGTTTAGTTTCAACCCAAATTAACACACCTTATCAAACTATATTAAGTTCCTCAGGATTGTTTGAGACCTAAAGGTAAATGTGTTGGAGCAGGGTTGGATCTAAACTGTGCAGAGCTGTGGCCCTCCAGGAACTGGAATTGACACCTGTGATCCAGTGGATGAAAATACGTAGAACGTCCATAAATGAGGTTGGTGTCGTGATCTCGTTCCTTTCGAGTGCACATGCACATTAGCTTAGGCAACCTGAAAAATTGCTGATTTTGTTTGATTTGAACGTTAAGAATGAAACTTTTGAGACAGTTGTTATTTAAATTTATTGCTGATTCCAAATATGTAATGTAATCATAAGCTTGGCAAATATTTTAGAGAATTTGATGTTCCCCGTTCAGACTTAATGCCCAAACATACTGCCCGAGAGGCGCTTCAAAGATGGCCGACAAGTAAAATGACTTGCCTTAAAAGGACTTTGGCTCAAATCTTCTCATGAGCAGCTTATTTCTTATAAACAGGACTAAATTGAGTCATTTCAAACATAAGCACGTACCAAGTGCGTATAGTTTCTTTTAAGAGAAACTAAATTAAATCGGGGGAAAATACAATGTGGTAAATGTATTTTTATGTATATTAATAAAAAGATTTGAAAACAGTTATGTTATCTACCCTTAAAAATAAAGTTCATGAGGGTGGTTACTTTTTAAGGGTTTAAAAGAAAGCATTTCTTTCATTTTTAGTGACTAATATGAAAAATGTACATTTATATTTTAAAGGAACCAATTTGGACCTTTTAGATACATGAGCAAACTTTAAATATATACCACCTTAACTTTACTACAATTTCTGTGGCCAATATTATATATTACATTGTATAATATCTATACACAATGTACCATATTTTCATATTGAGAGATTTAAAAAAAAGGCAGTTGTGCATATTTAACGCTAACATCTAATATGCAAGTGCTATGATGCAGCGCAGTAGATGCTGTCTTTTGTCAAGTATTAAAATGCTTATTAGATGCTAACTTTATTTTAAAAGCCAGGTATGCCTAACGCGACGGGATTAGGAAACTTGAATGCAGTCATGTAGAAAAAGTCAGAAAAATGCTAAATACTTTTGACACATGAATGCTAATCATTACAAATCATTTAAAACAATTTCAGTTTCATTTACTACAACTTTTGCTATTTTGCACGCATGGTTGATAACTGAATATTAATCAGATGATGTCACAACTGTATTTATGATCATGATTTTAATCTGCTAAATCATCTACGATTGTTTAAGTTAGATATGAAGAACAGACCCTATTTATGCTTTCAACACTTCCTTCAGTGCATTGTGTTGCTGTTTAAACATTAAAAACATTTCAAGAGTTCACAATTAGATATTGCTTGACAGCTGTAAGCAGGTTTGGCATGCTGTCCCGGGAGAGAACCCTGAGCTCGGAGATAGTTGAGCCCAGGGCTCCCGCCAGGTCCATAGAGCATGTGAGGGGAGTATGAGATCAGGTGGTTCTCGAGAGCTCCCCTTTTTGTAAAGGAGAAAAGGAGGAGAAAGGGGTGGATGGGGGGTTTCTTCGGAAAACGAAGATAAGGGAGTAATGTCTAGCTAGGCTACTTATAGTGGGTTAGGATAGATCTGATTGGCTAACTAATGAGTGTAGATAGGTGGCCAGCTGCTGTCAATTATATCACGTGCTCCTCTCGAAATTAGTTTAAAAACTTCACTTAAAGTTATGAATGGTGGCGCAGTGGTTAGCTCTGTGCCCTCACAGTAAGAAGATTGCTGGTTCGAGCCTCAGCTGAATTAGTTGGCATTTCTGTGTGGAGTGCATGTTCTCCCCGTGTTTATGTGGGTTTCCTCCACAAGTCCAAAGACATACACAATAGGTGAAATGGGTAGGCTAATTTGTCCGTAGTTTTCCCAGAGATGGGTTGTGGCTGGAAGGGCATTCGCTTCATAAAAAACTTGCTGGATAAGTTGGAGGTTCATTCCGCTGTGGCGACCCCGGATTAATAAAGGGACTAAGCCGACAAAAAATGAATGAATGAATGAATAAATGAATTTGTCCCTAGTGTATGTGTGCATGGGTGTTTCCCAGTGATGGGTTGCAGATGAAACGGCATCCACTGTGTAAAACATATGCTGGATAAGTTGGTGGTTCATTCCGCTGTGAAGACCCCTGATTAATAAAGGGGAAGCCAAAAGGAAAATGAATAAATGAATGATTTTAAACGCCTCCATTATAGTCATTTATTTTCATTTCCCAGAGACTCTGTTTTACGGCTCTAATATAAAGTGTATATAATATATACACAAGCAATTTTTTCAGCTCTTTATATTCACAGGTGTAAACTTTTGCCAAAAGAAAAAAAAAAGTTTAATTCTTACTCCACACATGGCCCCAGTCATATTTTTGTGTGTATGAGTAATGTCTGTGCACTCAGAAAAAATATATATATATGGAGTTTAAAGTAAAAAGGCTTCAAAACACACGCAGATGTTCTGTGAGATGTTACTTAATAGAGTATTTAATGCACAAGCTGTAAATGCCCCACCCTCTTCTGAAAAAGGGGTGGAGAGCGGCAGCTCATTTGCATTTAAAGACACTCCCAAGCAGCGTGTTTTTGCATCCACCCAACTTGAAGCATTTACTCTACATCATGATTACATTAATTATTTATGAGATGATTGAGCTCTTTGATGATTGACATCTTATAATTGGACTCCTTTACACTCTAAAATGAAAATGTACTTGCTATTTACTAAACTTTTATGAGTTCCTTTCTTGTGTTGAACACAAAAGGGGATATTTTGAAGAAAGCTGAAAACATATAACCATTGACTTCAATAGTAGGATAGTATTCATATATAATAGTAGTATTCATATATAATAGTATTCATATATTCTCTTTTGTCTTCAGCAGAGGATGTGAATGATTCAGACAGTACGTCTTCTGGCGAGTGCTATCAAAACATTGAGATCGATGCAGATAATCCCCAGAGTGGTAGGCTCATGGAAATCTTTTTACATAGAAGCTGAAAAGGTGCTTTTGTTCTAAGGATTCATTCAGTGTGTTTTCTGCAGAAGACGAGGAAAGCCCATCATTTCCTGAGCTGTCAGTCGAGATTCCGCTGACAGGAAACACTGCTGGTTACAGCGGCTGTCATGTACCTGCCGCACACACTCAAGGTAACTGTTTGATTTGACAATGTGGCAATACTGAATTTTGCTACGGATATTGGATACATTCTTCTGTGCTTGGCAGATGGTAATGATACAGACAGTACTTCATCAGACGAGTGTTATCAAAACACAGAGATCGACGAAAACGCCTTTCTCCATTATGGCATGAAAAGTTATAGTATATGGCAGTCACAAGGTCACAAGTGAAAAAATATAGATAAAAATTTAATTGTTTGACAATTACTTTCATTACATTTTCAGCAGAACAACCTTAAAACAGAATTACAATATTTCTGTTCTACTTTGTTGAATTTTTTAAAATATATATATATACAGTACTTTTATGGGGCGTCACAGTAGCTCAGTAGTTAGCACTCAGAGAAAGCAGGTCGCTGGTTGCAATCCCAGCTGGACCAGGTAACATTTCTGTGTGGATTTTGCATGTTCTCCCCATGTCCGTGTGGGTTTCCTTCCGGTGCTCCGGTTTCCCCCACAGTCCAAAGACATGCACTATAGGTGAATTGGATAAACAAAATGGGCCGTAGTGTATGAGTGGTGTGTGTGTGTGTATGAGTGTTTCCCAGTATTGGGTTGTGGCCGGAAGGGAATCTACTGTGTAAAACATATTCTGGAATAGTTGGTGGTTCATTCCGATAATCAGGAACCAAGCCAAAGGAAAATTAATGAATGATGTACTTTTACTCAACTTTGAGACACTAAATTGATCAAAAGTGTCATGAGGTGATTTGATCCTTTAGGGTCATGGATCGCTTTGAAAATGCATAAACGGTAAATATTTTTTTAAAAATTGCAAATATCTTTTTTGGCTACTTCGTTGTGATGTGAACGTAGCAACTTATCAGACATAAATGAACTTATATAGTTTATAAATAACCAGCTGCATGTTTTCTTTTCAACTTGTCTGAGCTGGCAGACACAGCATAACCAAACTAAACAAACAAATAATACTAAAGTGAAAATTTCATCTGATGTCACCTTTTATTAATGTAATAAAATATGAATGTAATTTAATAAATTATTATTTTTAAATAAATGATGTCTGTTTCCACATCAAATGAATCAAACAGCAAAGTTGAAAAACATTAATTAATGAAAAAACGTTAATAATAAGAAAATCAACATTCATTCATTTTCTTGTCGGCTTAGTCCCTTTATTAATCCGGGGTCGCCACAGCAGAATGAACCGCCAACTTATCCAGCACGTTTTTACGCAGCGGATGCCCTTCCAGCCGCAGAGAAAATCAACATATTCAAATGAATTATAAAGGTTGATGTGGCACTGAAGACTATAGTAACAAAAAAAAAATGATTTTAAATAGTAAAACTGTTCACAATATTACTGTCACTGCATTTTTGCATACATTTACCCTTGTGAGCACAAGTCTTCATTCATTCTGATTTGTCAGGGGTTGCCACAGTGGAATGAACTGCCAACTTATCCAACATGTTTTATGCAGTGGATGCCTTTCCAGCCGCAACCCAGTACTTGGAAACACCCATACACTCTCACACTCCACTAATACACTATGGCCAATTTAATTTATCCAATTCACTTAGTGCATGTCTTTGGACTGAAGGGGAAAGCGGAGCATCTGGAGGAAACCCACGTGAACACAGAGTACATTGAAACTCCACACAGAAATGTCACTAGTAGGGCTGTGCGATTAATCAAAATTGAATCGCAATTTAAAACTTTGCAAATAGCTAATTGCAATGGGATGGGATTTGAAATATATTTGTATTATTTAATTTCCCCTGCCCAGAGCAAATGCGTGACTGCCATCTGTGTGTGATAGTCTTACTAGCAATTGACTAATGAGTGTCTTGCTAAAAAGTCAACTGAAATATTGCCAGTGGCACTCAATCTGGTAGCAAGCAACAGCAAAGTACAATTTCAGCCATGTTAGTTTGCTGAATGTCCTGTTATTTTTTTATTATTATTTTTTTATAATAAGCTACACCTTCTCCCTAATTTGAGTTCAACTTGTTTACAGAAAGGTAAGGTCATTTTATTTGTGTTTCCTGTTTGCTCTAGAGAACAATTAGTGTTTCATTTCTTATATTTAAAACATAAATTTGAATAAAAGTTGGAGTAAGTTGATATCTTTTCAGTTCCTTTTTTAACTAACACTCACTGTATTTTAGTATTACGATAAAGATTATTGAGCTGAAGCATGACTACAAAACTAAATCGCAAATCAAATTAAAATTGCAATATCTGTCAAAAACATTGCAACTAGATATTTTCCCCAAATCGCACAGCCCAAGTCACCAGGTCCAGCCAGGACTCAAACCAGCGACCTTCTTGCTGTGAGGTGACAGTGCTAACCACTGAGCCACTGTGCCACCAGAAAGTCTTTTCAAAAATAAAAAAAAATGTACTAAGGTCTAACTTTTGACTATTTTTTTTTTTTTTACAATTATTATTTATTATTTTTTAAGTGAAGATTTAGGTTCAGACTCAGAAACCACAGAATACACACTACTGCACTTTTTTAAACAGTCAGTAAAGGAAATATCTTAAAACAATAAAACATAACTACCGTTCACGTATCTTTTGTTTTTGTAAGGTGAGGAAAGCCCATCGCTTCCTGAGACGTCTATTCAAAATACACACTTTGCACAGACGACAGAAAGTACAGACAGTTACAAAGACCCTGATCTACCCAGAAGCCTCAGCCAAGGTACCTCTAGCTTTTTCAGAAAACCCTTAACTCCTTTGATCCTGGATCTTTTGTGCTGCAAACTTAAAGCTAAAAGCAACCAGTGTCGATTTGGAAGAAAAACAAAAACACACTCACCCGCTTTCATTGCAGAAACAGATAACAGCAGCACAGCATCAGAGGCATCATACGTGAACGTTCCACCTAAAACACAGAGGGAGGACAATTCTGCTGATTCTTCAGATCACGATTATGATGAAGTAGAAGACTGGTAAAATCAGAGAAACAACTGCAAGAGATCTTTCCTATAGTTAAAGGGAAAACACAAACACAAAAACATTCTTTATATGATTTATTGTGTTTACTTTGTGAACATCGTGCATTTTTTATTTAGGACAGATGATCCATAACAGCACATCCCTGAAAACTGTGGAATGTAACACAGATGGGCCCTTGCAATACCTGAGCATTTCTTAAGAATATTCTGGAAGAGCTGTACTGTTCATCAGCGTTATAATAAACATTCTTATCAGTGATCAAGCAGTCTTCAACTAACTTCATACAGTTGAAGTCAGAATTATTCCCCCTCCTCTGAGTTTTTTTATTTTTCAAATATTTCCCAAATGACGTTTAACAGAGCAAGGAACTTTTCACAGTAATTCTTTTAATATTTTTTCTTCTGGAGAAAGTCTAATTTGGTTTATTTCAGCTTGAATAAAAGCAGCTTTTAATTTTTAAAAAACATTTTAGGGTCAATATTAGTAGCCCCTTAAAAGGCACATATTTTACCCCTTTTTCAGGATTTAGGATAAGTCTTTTGTGTCTCTAAAATGCATCTGTAAAGTTTCAGCTCAAAACACCCATAAGATTATTTATTATAGCTTTCAGAATGTTGGAATTTTTCGTGTTCTGAAGACACGGTCACAGTTTTTGTTGCCTGTGACTTTAATGCTGGTTCTCCCAGCCCAGCGGTCCCTTTATGCCTGTCAGAGTGTGCCTCAATATCCGCCTCGCCTGCGTCAGATAAACAGCACAGTGACAGACAAGACAGAAGCAGATCTCATGTAACGTTTGTGAGAAATACTACAGTAAGAACTTTCCCAATGATTATTTGATGTATTTGTTGCGGAGTTAATTCAAGACTTTCTGCAAAGTGGTTACAAAGTTTATGCACATACACACACACACACACACACACACACACACAGCGCATGCGTTTAACTTTGCACTGATTTTGCATGTTAAAATATTCTGCTGTACGGATATCCGTTATACTAATGAAATGTAAGGATTTCATTTCCTCAAACCAGGATTGAAGCGTCTTCTTTCATAATTGTACTGACATGCGGCTGTGGTGATAAAGACCGTATAATTGCTGTAATTTATTACAAACATTAAAAAACATTTTAAATTTGTAAAACTCATTCTTGATCACATTCAATGATGATTGATAATCCCAGTTTCTTTGTGCATGTTCTGTCTTGTTGATATGATTATACGCTTTACTACAGAGACATGTTAATATGTGGCGGTCAATTAATTTGGTGGGTGGGGAAACCACACTACTACGTCGCGATGGGCCTCAAAATGTGAGGGATTTGGATTTTTACGTCAGGAAATTAAAAAAAGAGGCTTATAATGTTTCTATCACTCTAATATGACAGTGGACACACTATACCTACACACAGTTCTATCCAAACAGCTTACATAATAGGTGCCCTTTAAGCAATATTTGACTGCAGAACAACTTAATTACTCTAACTTCCCAAATTAACTAACCTAACTAAGATTTAAATGTCACTTTAAGCTGAATACTAGTGTCTTGGAAAATATGTAGTAAAGTATTATTTACTGTCATTATGGCAAAGATCGGTGATTAGAAATGAGTTATTAAAACTAATATGTTTACAAATGTGTTGAAAAGAATCTTCTGCCCGTTAAACAGAAATTTAAGGAAGAAAATATACAGGAGGGCTAATAATTCTGACTTCAACTGTAAATGGAGCATTCTTTTTTACCCAATAATTCTAAATTGTGCAAAATGTTTAATATATAATATTTATTTACATTATAGCTGTTCATTTATCAAACTAATACAGCCTATATAATGTAAATCAGCCACTTTATCATTCCACAGGAAATGCAGCATAGACAAAAGTTCACACACAAACTACACTCTTAAAAGAAAGCGGTTTTGTTATCCAGCATCACAAAGTCAAAATGTCCAGCATTTCCTTGTGTGAACAGGAGAGCAGGCGTACTCTGATCAGATGAAGCAGTTTATGCTCTGTGTTTCCCACAAACCCACTTGAGCTGCGGTTGTTCTCTGAGGTGTGAGAGTGTCAGAATTGAGATCCAGCTACACTGACAGGCGTACGCACGAACACCCGCTCTCCTCCTCAGATGCACCTTCAGCTTGTGGTAATCCGGCATGTTGTTCCTGAGAAAGGTGAAACAGGAGAAAATTCTTAGGAAACATTTTTATATTTTATTAACAGGTACATTTTCCTATATTCTGTGGTACTGTAATAAAATTTGCAATTAAATATGGATGATAATGACATAAAAACACACAAACAAACAAATATAAACTGTTCAAATATTAAGGATTATTTGATTCACATTTGTAGGACTTTTCCCCACACAACAAAAAAGCACTTTTAACCCATATTCAAACTAATTGTGATGCAGTTTCCAAGTAAAATGTGACCTTAAATACCTACAAAAAAAAAAAAAAAAAAAAAAAAAAAAAATATATATATATATATATATATATATATATATATATATATATATATATATATATATATATATATATATATATGTATGTATGTACATATAAAACACATTTCAATAACCCTTCAACAGACACATATCTTCTATTTTTGAAACAAATTATTTTGATAATTCCTGAGACCGAACTTAAGCTACTTTTTAGTTTTTTATGTTTGTTTTAATGATAACTTGTACACAAAATATTAACATGCTTGCTTTGTTCATATTTTGAAAACTATTTTAATATTGAGATTTATATGATTACTATTATCAATAAAAAACACATACAGTTTCTCTTTATAGAATGTGTAGTTTTTCTAATAAAAATGAATTGGATTTAAGCGCATCTTATTCAAAGTTACTGTAATGAAGTTAAACAAGAGAAAATTCTGTGGAAACATTTAGATAATTTGTTTTATTTATTTATTTATTTTTAACAAACACATTTTCCAAATTGTGCGGTATTATAAGGCAAATAAAAAATGAAATGCCATGAAATATGGGTGATAGACAAGAAAAAAAAAAACACACTGTTCATTTGTTAATGATCGTTTGATTTAAATTTTTAGGACTATTTTCCACAACAAAAAAGCACTTTTAATCAATATTCAAACTAATTGTGATGCAGTCTCCAAGTAAAATATGACCTTAAATACCTACAAAAATATTGTTCATATATTTAAAAAAAAAAAGACATTTTATTTTTTTAGGATTACTGCCAGTACAATAACCCCTCAACAGACACAATCTTTATTTTTGAAACAAATTCTATTGTTAAATTCCAATCTTAAACTACTTTTCAGTTTTTGTTGTTGTTTGTTTTAATACTGGTGACTTATGCAGAGAAGGTCAACAATGCCTGATATTTTAAAGATCAAAGAGTTTTAAAATTGGGTTCATATTTTAAAGACCATTTTAATATGGAGATTTATACAATTACTAATAATAAAAAACCATAACATTTCTGTCATGTAAGAGTAGATATTTTTATTATAGAAATTCCTTAGACTTAAATACATCCATATTCAGAATTACTATAATGTAGATTTGAAAAATATTCTCTGAATTTAATCTAATATAAATATGAATATAACTATGTACAAATTTATTTGTGTATTTGATGGCTATGTTATCATTCAGAATTTCTGTAATAATAATGATTCAGTAACATACAATAAATTCATATTCTTATAAGTTTTTTAATATAATGTTGCTTATTCTTAATGGACATTTTTATCTTTCAGATGACTTTCACACACAATAAAGCTCATATTCTGAATTTCTATAATGCAGTTTTAGGGTGAACTGTAAACTGCAATACAGCAGAATCTTTGTGTGCGTGCGTGTGAGTGTGTGTGTGTGTGTGTGTGAGTGTGTGTGTACATTAAAAATTAAATACATGACAAGGCCCACAAGGAAAAAAAAATCTGCATATTTTTAGCCCATCATTAAATCTATTTATTTACTTGTGTAAATATATGTTTATTTAGTTTTAAAATTAATTTTAGTAATATTGCTGACTAATATGAACATGTTCATATGACTAATTTACATTACAGTTTGTTAAGTATTATTTTCTGTCTTTTAGCAGATATATTACAGCATATGAGAGACCTGTTTTGTTTACCATATGAGTGAATCTAATTGGATTTGCATTGTAAACATTAAATAAAATCTAAAAAGGTATTTTTTTATTTCATATATTATGATTTTAGTTATAATACTCTCAAAATCATTCCACAATATTACTTACATTATTTTTTTTTACTCTAATCTCAGCAGAAATAGCAAAAAAATGTCTGCAGATTCTATCTGGCCCAATACATGACCTAATGAACATGTCATTTAAAAGTTTAGTTTTCAAGCTATCTTAATATACTTGGAGTTTTAATATTCGAGTTTTAATATTTTGCACACAATCTGCACCTATATAAATGCTATTTTGAACACATAACAGAAGTAAAATGACTCCAACAAACAAATATAGAATTTGTGAAATGAACAGATGGTTTGTGGATGAGCTGATTTCTCACTTGTTTATATAAGAGGACTCCTGAAGTTAAAGTTTATAAAGCCTCAGTGACAAACTCCATCCACATGCTCTCCTGATTAAAGCTGAAGATGTGGTAAAAGCAAGATCATTAAAACACAAAGAGCCTTTATGCTATGTTTATGTGCTCGGCGGTGTCTGAACACGCAGCAAAGTGCATCATGGCCTAAATACACAAGATGACAACATAAAAGACATGGTGCTGATGACTCGCGGACTGTTTGATGATTAAATTGAGCGAGAAGCTTTAACACAAAGCGCTGGAGATAATAAGAAAAAGACACAGTCTGTCGGAAGACACAGTTAAAAACAGCGGCTTAAACGTTGTTTGAAAATGTTTCTTTATCAACCAGACTTAACATTTATTAAGTTTATCTGGAAGAGGGTGACATGATAACTTGAACAAAGCCATTATTAAATGGCATGTCGATGTTTGCTGAAATGTGTGAGGCGGTTTGAAGTAATAATGAATTGTAAGCAACAAACTGATATGGTGGGATATATGGATCAATGCTGCCCCCTTCTGATCAAATGATGCTCATTTCTTGTGTGTTTGCTGGTTTCTTTACCTGAAAAATAAATAGTCACAGGACGAGTCCCATTCATGATCATCAAAGGTGATTACGCTGAAGTCGCAATATGTACATCTTAATCGATTGCAGGCCCTTTGAAAAGGAGAGAGTTCTGGTTAGGAATCACAGTTCAAAATACATCTGTATATTTAAGTTTATCTGTGGATCGTTAGGTTTCTCATGACTGGATAGTTAGGTCAGTCTATTGTCTATTTGCATTGCAGTTTTTTTTTTCTCTTCCCTACATACAGCATTACAGTTATAGAAATTAATATAACCTAACATACAATGTTTATATATATATATATATATATATATATATATATATATATATATATATATATATATATATATATTTGTGTGTGTGTATATATTTATATATATATATATATATATATATATATATATATATATATATATATATATATATATATATATATATTTTTTTTTTTTTTTTTTTTTTAAAGAATATTTCATTACTTGGATTATTGTTTTTTTTTTCAAAGTAAAGCAATTGTGGAGTAAAATACAATCAAAAACACAGAATCAAGCAATAATTACATAAAATGGTGTACCTAGAAAAGTAAGAATGCTTAAGCACATTTCTCTCCCATTTTAGGCTCCTGTAATTCAGTTTTGTAGTGATACAAAATATTTGTAAAAATCAGTAAAATTTTAATTTTTTGTTTTAATAGTTTTATTACTTTATTAATACAACTTATTATAAAGCTGTATTAACTATATATAAACTATGTTAGTTTATAAACTATATATAAATAATTATTTTAATCCCCCCTCATATTCACAGTTACTCCATTTTGAAGCAAAAATACCACCTCAGTAGTATTTTACATCGTTATAATGTAAACAGTATCTATGTATTATGTAGTTATAAATAATGTAAACATCAGACAGGTTGAAAAATATAAGTATTTGGGTGTAATAATAGACAACAAGGCTTCATGGAAAGATCATATTGATTGTGTGTGTGTGTGTATAACAAGATAGATCTTTTGGAGCATCATAAACAATTCTTGAACATTATTTTATGTCTGTACTAATGAGTGTTCTGCAGTATTGCAATTCTGTAAGGTATATGAGACTATCTGTGAATGTATAAACAAAGTTGATGAACCAGATTAAAATCTGTTCAAAGATGGTAGGAAAGGTCCTTGAGAAATTATATCATTGATCATATAAGGTTGGCAAGGAACATTATTTCGAACTCTAGTCGTGTTGAATCATGAATTTATACCATTAAAATCTAACTGTCGATTTAGAGTGCCAAGGTTTAATAAAGTGAAAAGAAAAACTCATTTGTACATCAGGCTCTTTTGGAGCTGTCTTTATTTGCTGTTATTTAAGAAAAAATTACACGCATGTCTGACCATAAAGTTTTGTATTGTATTAATAATAAAAAAACTTTAACTATATTTTATTTGAGAGTTTTTGAAAAATGATACTGGTTGATATTACTGGATATTGTTTATATATGCATATGTCTGTAGTTTTCACCTTTCGGTAACGCTGGTTCCAATGCCGTGTGCAACAGAGCTTCCACCAAGAAACACAGGGCAACATCTGTGGGGAAAATACATCAGCACACTTTACATCTTGAATGCAACAGCACTTATGTTTGAAAGGCATTTTTTCTATCTATAGGCATGCTTGGATGTTTTCAAAACAAACACGTACTTCTTGGAGATTGTCTGAGCACTTGAGGATGCCTTTGCTGGACTGGGTTCCTGTTTGGTTCATAAAAGATTTTACAGCTGATTAATGGAGAAATGGGCACCATTAACAATTGGTTTATTAAATCAATGTTATTTGAAAAGTATTTTATTCAGTATTAACTAGGCTTTGTCTGGTCATTTGGCTTACATGTGTGCTGGTTGGTGTATCAACATCATCATCCAGTATTTCATGCAGCATAGCGTCAATATCTATCTCATTTTCAACTCTTTTACGTCCTTGTTTTCTGGAAACAGTGGAAATAAAATTCGATATGTTAATATTGTGTCTTGATCTTCCCTAGGGACCAGCATTAAAGATGTATGAATCAGGCTCGTGTTATCAGATGTTAGCCACTATGCACTGTCTAATTCTTATATTTGATGTAATAACATAATTTGGCATCTTAGTTACACTAATACTAATTAACACTGAGCCTTAAAGCTGCGTTTACATTGTATCAAACGTGCTTCTTTATTGCACTAACGTTAGTCTGACATAATTAGCCACGTTAGCTCTGGTTGCTAATCTTGCTAGCCTACTACCTTGGCAGTTTCCTTTCTTCGAGCTTGTCACACTTTTGATCCGTATGTTTCATAACACGGCTTGTCTGTTTAGACTCCGAAGTGTTGCAACAAAACTTTGATTCGACTTCATCAAGTAAATCGTCCAAATCATCCGCCATGATTATCCGATGGAGAACGCCACGTCCGTTACCATGGAAA